>NW_028155372.1:0-19706 GCF_963514095.1 Eutrigla gurnardus | reverse complement strand
TAGATCAACTTTCATTTTGTTATCAAGTTCCAGCTTATTTTAAGGTAGGGACACCTGCCACTGTACATGAGTTATGCTTCAAACAACAATGTCCGACTCTTATCCTTCCAAGTCGTCAGATTTAGTGCAGCTATCAGTTCTGCTTTGGACTCTTTAAATATCTGTCTTCATACAGTGACTAAATCAAAGTGAGACCAAGGTCCTGCTTGTTGTTTTGATCCTCAGGGTTAAAAAAAAAGAACCTCAACAAAACGTTCTCTTATCGCTGCTTGTTTTCACCAAACCCAAAGGACACTTTGTGAAAAACTTTTTGGTGTATGATGCAGCTTCTGAGGCAATTGAACTTCTAAACACCTCTAATACAAATATGGCTGACCCTTGAGCTTTTGTAGCTTTTTGCAAACAAATTATTCTCGGCAACCACCTACTGTTGCTCCTCTGCAACCTCCTCATCCACTCATTCTACGTGGTACATGGAGGTCAGGTGCTGCTACGCTCAAACCACAGGCCTTTATTGCTGCCTGTATCACTACACCCCCCCTTGGAGCAATGCAAGTCAAAGCAACGTAGCATTTTGGTTTTGATCTGTTATGACTGAGAGAGCGTGTGATGGTGATTTATTTTCTATGCACACCGATATGTGAGGTTTGTTCCCCTGGGACAGAAAGGATGAAGCATGGATGTGTCTGTCTGTAACATACTGCTCATGCTTATACACACACACACACACACACACACACACACACACACACACACACACACACACACACACACACACACACTTTTATTACAGAAACATCTTTAATATGGTGACCCTCTGTGTTTCCCAGCAGGCCGTGGACAGAGGTTCCCCAGTGATGAATGTCCTCTCTGTTGTAATGAAGTGTACTTGAGATGTTGTATGTGATGCTGTGAGAAAACAATGTATCTCGGTTCTGCTGAAGTGACCTCAGCTGGTCTGAGTCAACATTATAAAGAAGAGGTGGGCACTAACTTTAGGGGCCTTGGATTACTTTTAAGCACAACTTTTATTTAAAAACACAGCCAAGGCAAACTTTGAGATCAAGTCCCCTTTTTGAGTCAGATGTCGGCCAAGAACTCGTTTTAAGCTGAGAATAATCTTTGAAGTATTAAGTTCAAGGCTCATATCACATCATATCTTACTCAGTAGTGTCTTTCTCTGTCATTTGTATAGCTATAAAAGGGAAAGGCTATATAAAATAGTAGTTGTATGCCGTAATATTTTGAATTTATGTTTTCTTGTCTGTGTGAAAGGTTGCAGTATTATCGAGGACACAGTGGTCTTCTTCAAGGAAAACTTTTGTGTCTTAAGACTCTTGGGGTGTTTCATTCCAGTATTTTTAAAATGTTTCTAAGCAAAGCATTCCTTTCAATTTCGACTTATTTAAGGTCAATAAATAAATAAAATTCCCTACCAGAATTGAATCTCCACTCTGAAGAATCACTGTTCTCTGTAATATATGCATTTCAAAATGTTGTATTTTTGCATTTTATTCAATCCAATATGAGGGTCATCTTGCTTCTTAGGCTAAGTGACTTAAAGAAATTGATTTATCTGAAAAATGCCTTGTCTCGCAGCAGCACTGCTTGTCTTAGTTGATGAAAAGTTGTCCATATATGGTTTTCCATCATTGGGATACAACATTTGCAAACAATTAAACATTCACTGAAAGACATGTGGGTGTATGGTCAAGCTTTCCTGAGGAGGTGCTTGGACTGATGATTTCAGTATTTCTTATTGACTTCTCCTTTTGTGCTGATCAGGTCATTTTGCATGATTAGGTCTGCATGCTCTCAAGTACAGCGGCTTTCCTCTGCTCACACTATCTCTGGTGATTTGCTTTCTATAAGATTTTGCCTGTTCATTTTAACCCTGAGGGTCAACAGTGTGTGTTTGTAAGTGTCTGTTTACAGTGTAGTGATGCTGATCTGTCCCAATGGCTGATGTTTTCAGTTTGTTGCTTTTGCACTGCTCAGCAGTCTAAACTCTAAAGTAACCTCGCTGCTCTCCAATATCCACCCACAGCCACCAGTCCGAACCTCAGCAGATCATATCAGCACAACTCCCTAATGGCAATACAGCCAAATGGGTGGAGAAACATGACTACACTCATCTGGACCCAGACAACTACACACCACTTGCATGCTTCTTATGTCAGCGGAGGAAACACTGTCTTCATGCTTTTGCTCAACCACTTGGCCACCTTGGAGTACGCTCCTCTCACAACGAGAGAAAGGGAACCAATTTTTTACGCAGGAAATTACCTCTATAGTATCTTCTGCAAAAGCTTTAGTTAAAGTCTCATACACTTAAGCATTGCTAGGTAATGTATTTTCTGTCTTGGAGTGCTACTAAGAGCAAAGCAGCAGCAGTAATGAGTTCATCCTGAATAATCAGGCAATGCAAAGAAAAACATCCTTCCAATCCTTGATATTGATTGGAAAAAAGGAATTCCTTTGTATTAGTTAATGACGTTTAAATGATGTCAGGGATCAGAAAGCACACAGTATGTTACAGGTGTGTGGTTCAGTTCCTTCAGGTTATACTTGGAGTATGTGCAGAGGAGGGGATGGGATGGGGGGGTATTTGGACTGATCGTCCACAAGAGGAACTCTGTTGTGTATATTTTAAACACTTATTCCCTGAAGTACCTCCCCTCTCCCTCGTTATCTCACTGCTCCTCATGCACTCATTCCTGCTGGCAATGATGCAGTAATACTGAGAGGACGGGGGCGGAGGGGTGGGTGGGAGTGTCAGGGCGAGAGACAGACAGAGCGAATAAGAGAGAGAGAGACAGAGAGAGACAGAAGGCAACATCTCGGTGGTATCCGTTTTCCCCAGTTGACGCCTCTGGCTCTTATTCCCTCTCCTCTCTTCTTATAAACCGTTTTATATTACAGTGAGGTTTTGGGCACATATTGCTGTCTTTCATGCACAGAGGATGAGATTGCATCTGAATTATTATGATCCAGAAGTGGGAAAGTTTGTGTGAAAATAAATGTGTGTGTGGTATATCAGTATGTTCCCTCCAAAGACTCACCCTGGCATCGTTGTGTAAATAGTATCCAAATAATTTGTACTAGTGTGGAGGCAAATAAGTACCGTCGCAAAAAAAAAACCGATTTCTTTACCGTTCATACAAAGAAGAGCAAAGAGCTCCACAGAGACGGCGAGGCTGCTTTCTTTTATCAGATAAATATTTCTCAGTTCAAGGTAAATTGTGGCTCTTTTTTAAAAACAGCATTCAATTTATTCACTAAATAAAACGAGAGCTATCATTTTTACTTTAAGGCACCATCAGATAGGAGCATATGTTTATACAGTATGTGGCCAAGGAAGTTAGGATTTACCATCCTTAATATGTGCATTTGTCCATGTGTGCTGGTGGACATTGAGATTTATTGCTCAGCGTGTTTGTGTGTACTTCTACTCAGCTGTGTGTGTGTGTGTGTGTGTGTGTGTGTGTGTGTGTACATCCCGTGTGTGTGCACCAGTGAGAATATAAAAATGTCATGAACAGTTGTGCATACGGGCAAAGCCATGCACACATTGGTCTTGCCCTGCAGATTGATAGGAATGAAATATTCTGTAATCTAAATGTAAATGGAAGTGAAATTTACTGGTGGGTTCTATGTAATTACCAGTGCCACAATTTATTAGAGTTGTGTTTGTGTAAGGTGGAGAACAAGAAGGAGAGTATGAAAGAGAGAGAGAGAGAGAGAGGGGGGGTACAGAGAACAAATGAGAGTGTGTGTGGAAGGGCTATCAGAATGACAGAGTAAGAGAAAGGATGATTTATATTTAGTTATGGTTTCATGGTTGAGCAGCATAGGTGCAGGCTCACTGCACAGGGAGAGGGAATAGGGAATAGGAAGCTGGTCAGATCTGGTCATAAGGGTCCATGGAGACAGAAGCATAGGAGTGGAGAGGACTCTGTTGAGCATAGAACAGAGAGGAGCGGTGGGTAAAATATGGGATGGGGGCCAGACTTGGGCCTGTCAGGGCTGACAACCTGGCTTTGGATTTGGGCTTGATCTCTTGGGTGGCGGTCAATTAGTCTCTCTGGTAAAGGGTTGTGATATGTCTTTGATATATGGACAGTGTATGAGTTATGCTCTGTCCTGACCTGAACCCTGGCGGCCCTGCAGTTAAAATGAAATGATGTCAGAGGCAGTTGCAATGAGAAAGATAAGGATCATTAAGGTGTGCTGCCGCGCTAACACTATTAATGAGACTGCAACCCTCCCTCATACATATGCGGAGAAAGTGTGTATATTGCTCTTTAGTTGACGTGTGTGTGTGTGTGTGTGTGTGTGTGTGTGTGTGTGTGTGTGTGTGTGTGTGTGTGTGTGTGTGTGTCTGTATTTGCATGCAATTTCTCAAACTCCCTCTGCCACATTCCAGCCTGGTTGAGAGTCAAAATGCAGTTTTAATGCACTTCTAGCAATTCATTTCACATATTTCAAAATCCTCTCCCCCTCCCCCTCCCTCTTTTGCCCCCATCTCCCCTATGCAGCCCCATCTCCCCTCCCTTGGTATGCTCCCTGGAAGCAAATCAGCATATATTCTGCTGCAGATGAAAAAATTGACCCTCGGAGCTAGCACCAACACAGGAACACACAACTACCTGTCCAGAATAGTAGACCAGACATCGGCCTGACCTCTTGCCATGAACTTTTACCAGCATCGATCCCACACTTGGTTGGCATTGTGCAGCTGGATTCGAAATGCTATTTACTGAATCAAAAGATACCGCTGTGTCTGGGTGCCAGAAAACATATGAATGTGTTTCCTTTTGTCTGTGACAGTAGAACATTGTTTGGAATGGCAGCTCTCTTATTTATTGGAATATCATCGGTGCTTGGTAAATAATGAATAAAGTCTGCTGATGGGTTCTCTGGTTCGTCCCAGAGGACAATGGCAAACACACTGTGCTCAGCCAATTTTAGTCAAACACAGGAGCACACTCAAGAGTCCTCTCATCTACGGTTATTGTACATCAAAGCAATGACAGCTAAGATTAAATACGATGTTTGAGAAAGCACAGGCTCCATCGCCCTAGACCAGGTGGAGGGGAGGAGAGGAGAGGAGAGGAGGGGAGGGGAGGAGAGGGGAGGTGAGAGGAGAGGAGAGGAGAGGAGGAGAGGAGGGGAGAGGAGAGGAGAGGAGAGGAGAGGAGAGCAGAGGAGAGCAGTCCAAGTTGATTTGGAGAAGCCCTTATCTGGCCTGGCTTGGTGCCCCTCTGCTCTTGGCTGCTATCCACGTTGAGGAGTGCCTAGCAGGGTCAGAGGAAGTGAGGTCATGTGAATCATGGAAGCAGTTAAAGATCCACTTGGCAGCAAATGGCAAATTCACCAATGAAGGTCAGACATACATCACCTATCAGAGAGAGATAGGCCTGCTGCGGGGGCAGAAAGAGATGGCGAGAGGGGGGGAGACAAGGGAGATCTTCCATCTTACGCCGCTGTTGAGAATAATGCGAGCCACGCTGAGTGCAGGATATGGGGCCTGTCTTTGCTGGCAGTAAAGTACGGCCCACCAAGGGAGCTTTATGGTGTTGTTTTGTGCCTGAAAGCGGAGATGCCATGCAGATAAACAGCAGCTGCTCTTCTTTTCAGTTTATCCCCTCTTCCATCAAACTGCGCACGCACAAACACACTGACACCTCACGATCTCAACTAAAGACATGTATTTCCCAGAGAATTAAACACAGGCGAGTCTCCACGGCCACGTGGCCCTGGTGGAGCCAGAGGACCGGCACAGTGGCCCATCGCATGCTGCTTTAATCTGATCAGGCTCTTCAACTTCCGAATAGGCTGCTTTCCCAACGGTCTGCTCCACTGGGACTGCTGCTGCTGCTGCTTTGATCCGTTGTGTGGCTGTTTACTGTTCAGGGGTCAGAAAGCTGCCTCTGCTTCTGTACAAGAAACCAAAGCTACATCACAGTGCATTACGTCCAGGCTCACTGTGATTAATGAGCGAGGGTATCCACGTCTCTGTTTATGCCATGCACAAGTGTGTGGGCGTGTGTGTGCGTGTGTTTTAATGTGCTTGGCTGGGTCTATCAGCCAGACTTTAATCTAATCTGGTAGCTGGGCTTGCCATGGTGACCTGTAATGATTTAGAGCTGACCTCAGCTCTGTAACTCAATACACTCCTTCCCACTCGGCTGCAGCATGCATATGTGTGTGTGTATAAATGTGTGTGTAAGAGCATGCTTGCTTATATGTCAATACAAGCCTATTAACATACAGACAGGGAGTATGTGCTGGTGTGTCATGATGCCACCTTGACTTTGCTCCCGCGCTGCACATTCACTCTTTGACCCTCTCATCCATAATCTCACACATGCACACAGCCACACACACACACACGCACACACACACACACACACACACACACACACACACACACACACACACACACACACACACACACACACACACACACACACACACACACACAGCCACACACACACGTTCATGCAAAAGCCCCACACACACATTCACCACTCCTTTTCTCTCCATACTTGACTCTGTCTTTCTCTGTTTGACCTTCAGTTTGAGTTTATGGGAATAACCTGCAATCCTATAAACAAGACACATTCAAGCCCACACACACACACACACACACACACACACACACACACACACACACACACACACACACACACACACACACACACACACACACAATGGTTATTGGATTCATAACTGGGAGACTCCTCTCCTCCTGCTCTGTGCAAGATGAGTGGTGTTGAAATGAAATTCTGCTGCGGAAAAGCTCTGCTCTTAACTGGGATTTAGAAAATCTCTCTCTCTTTCTCTTGCTCTCACGGACGGACAGACACACACACACACACACACACACACACACACACACACACACACACACACACACACACACACACACACCAGCTACCTAGGGTCGAAGAGGCTGTACATTGAGAGAGTAAAGAGTAAGTAGAGTGAGGGAATGAGAGCCAGAGAGACAGAGAGGGATTACAACGAGGAAAACTGGGAATGGTAGCAAGATGACAGGAAGAGGAGCTATGAATGCCCTCAAAATGACATGGGGAGAGCCGAGTTTCAGGCAGAATCGATCAATCTCTGAGGCTAAAGAGAGGCGAGCGAGGTGGTCGCGATGGAAAAACTCAATCTGTTCTCAAGGCAGAGCTGATGTAGAAGCACTCATTTGCCCCAGCACAAAAATGAACGTGATTATTTAAGGTATAATGCAAAACAATGACTTCTCGTACAAGTGTGTGTGTGTCTGTATCTGCAGAGACTCTGCCTGTGTATGTCTTATTATTTTTGCTGTGGTCGGTGCTCTGAGTGTCGGCAAAGAGCTTTAAGGCTGGAACCTGCAGTCAATGAGCAGGATGAGCAGCCCATTCTCATTCCCACGGCTGCTTTCAATCAATACCCAGCATCTTCACGCATGTTTGGGAGGAAGTAAATGTGTTCATTTTTGCTTTAGAATGTGACCGTCGTGAAACACAAACAGAAAAAAACATTTTCTTCTTCTGATTCACGGCTTTGTTCTCACTAATGCCCGGCCCTCTCTTCATTTACCCCCCCTCTCTCTTTGTCTCTCTCTCTTTGTCTCTCGCTCACTCACCTGTTTAGCGGGAGGAGGACATTTTGAATGCTCCTCACACCTGAACAACAATCACAGCACTTTCAATGAGACGAGTGTTGCTAAAGTGTTGTATATTATGTAGTTATGCTACGTTGTTTACGTGTTATTTAGTTTATCTACTTATTTTAAACCTGCCCATGATGTTTTTTTCAACCTTACCAAGTGATTTTGTTGTCTAAGTCTAAGCAAATGTTGAAATGTGAAATGATGTGAACCCCGACCTCTGATGTCAAAGTCTGACACCTTTAACAGCCGATCATGCACCCTGACTTCTCCTCTCGGGGGTTTTACAGCATCCCATTCTGTTTCAGCCTTTGCTTCTCAGAGACAAAAGTCATTATTTGCATGACATTTGAACAAACAGGCAATGCTGTTATTTTCCAGGGAGGTCAGTTTTCATCTGAATGCCCCTGAAATGGAATGAAATGTGGCAGCCAGTCTTTCTGAGCCCATTTTACAAGATCCTTCCTTCTCCATTTGATTCTCATCGAGTTTAGGAACCAAGAGGGTAAACCTCAAGTCCATTCCTATTTCTTGTCTTGTGCTATAACTCTTCCGGTGACTCCTCTCGTGATAAATCGTTTTCTTTGTAAATTATTTATTTGCCTATAGATTTACTGTGGGATTTAACTTGGTTGATCGGTGCAGCTGCAGCATTTTCCACATAATGTTCAATACAACACTGTGTGTTTAAATGGGTCATTCTCTCTGTTTTCTCACCGCTTCAGCAATGCAAAAAAGCCTTAATGTTCCATTAAAGCTCTTTGAAATACAGAGGCTCCAAAGCAAAAGAGACAGAGACTTAAACCAAGTACAGGAAAAAATACAAAAAACAAACATGTTTTTTTAACCTGAAACAGAAAAGAACATGCACATAACATGCTTGAAAGTAGCAGAAATATACAAATGATAGTAGCCGTAATTACAGCGGTATAATAAATAACTGCTGTAACTACTCCCCTGAGGAGTTTGCTTTGGTTATATTGAGACTATGATAACACAGTGAACCTCTCTATTCTCAGCCTGGAGCAATTAAACGGCTCCCATGATTGCAACCATAAAACACCCCGTGTCTTTAACAGGTCCTCTTTTCTGTGTTGTTAAGCAGAGTCATTACGGCTGAAACATTTTTTTTTGTTGATGGAGTGAATGTGGTGGAAAAGAGGAGGAAAAAAATAGCAGTTGGAGGAATCCTGTGAATGATTTTATAAAGCCTCTATTTTAATTATGTCGGAGTGAGGAGAACAGAGATGAGGTCACAATGGTCTCCTTGCTCTCCCGTGCTATCAGTCTATCTTTTAATTATCCACCACTCCTGTGTGGAAAGCGGAGGGTTGGTATGGAAAGGCAGAGATAGTGGGGGCTTACATTCCCTCATCAGCTGCCTGCCAGAAGTGTATGATGATTCGATGATTGACTCCCCTCCTCCTCCTCTTTTTCTGTCTGATATTGCAATGGATGATTCATCTCCTTGTCATCTAAAAAGAGTCTCTTAAACACTTGTCTCTCCTCCATTTCCCCCTATACCTTCAAAATCCCTCTTTTGCATACTACACACTCACTGCAGGGCATTGGAATTCACTTTAGAAAGAGATACTAACGTGACCTGAGACTTTCTTCTTCCTACAGGGAGAAGGTATTAGTCAGAGAATAAAAGGAAGTACCAGCACGGAGAACAAAAATATCCATCAGAGGAACATGTGAAGAATGTTGAACGCGCCTTCAAAATACGATCTAGACAACTGAACCTCTCTTGCAAGGGTACGTTGAAGGAAAGCATTACCAAATGTGTCACCATGCCATGAATCACACTCAATGATTTGATATTTACCTTGACCCATGACCCGCTGCAGCTTATTCGCTGCCTCGACCTGCTGGGTAAGGTTTGTTGGAATAGATTGTCATAAAGGACCATCACACAGTTGTTTCCATCACAAATCATGTCTCCTTTACATCACAGATGGCCATTTGGCAAACCATGCTGTTGTTGTTTTGTTAGACTTTGGAGTGTTTCTTTCCTACCAGCTTTCTTTTAATTTAGAAATAAAAACTTGCTTGAGTTTTCTCATCCATCACAGAGAACATAAACTCAAGAACATCATTTTTTTTCAATTTCATGTTGTCACTGTTTGTTATTGCAGTTTGGATGCAGATGAAATTGGAAATCTGCAATGCGTTACGACACAATCACGATGGAAGTTCTCTCAAGGTCTGTGAGTTGTGCGCTCCATGGTGCTCTGCAGCGTTCACATTTTTTCACATTTCGCCACTTTTTGCTCATGTACTAAACTGCTTATCTCTGGGTCTGGAGAGCCTCTGAGAGATGGGAATATAATGCAGACTTAATGTTCATTGTGCTAGATTACACAACTCAAGTATTTCTTAACAGTCTTGTAATTAATTGCCATGAAATGGAAACTCTTGTCTGTGCAGAATGGTGGGAAACTCTCGACATCACACACTTGAAAATGATCAGGAAGAATCTATTGCTGGCAAAAAAAAAAAAAAAATTACAATATTCATCCGAGATAATCCACGCAACCTTGTGTTAATTACTGTGAGTTACTGAGTAAATTATAAACATCAGGTATTTCAACTTCCTTCATGCTATATTATTTATGTCGACCAGATGTGTGAAACAGTCTTTTCATCTTCATCTTCATTCTAGTGGTCTTGACTTATTATCCTCTTGGTTCAAATTAAACTTCTGTAAAATTCCACAGACATGTTAAAGTCCAAAAATTATAATGTCAGAACCTTAGTATATATTTGTCTTATATTATTTAGGTAGAGATACATTCCACATTGTTATATCAATGTCAGTTGGTTTAAGTTGGTTAAGTAGTAAAGTTCAACTCATTTACATTTACACATCATGACCTCTCTTATTTTATTTAGTTTAATTTCCTGTTTTGATTTCACCGTAAAGACTCATTTTCAGACTTTATTATTTTTATGATGATTAGAAGTTGCTGCAAGGCATCGTGTCTGTTGATGTGTGAGAATATGTGTGTTTGTGTGCATGTAAATGCTCGCTGTAATCTCTAATCTATAATTAGTCATTGTCACTGTCCTAGAATCTGGGGTTTTTGTCTTGCAAATGTGAACCCCCCCCCCCCTTTTTTTTTTTACCCATGGGGAATGTCTATTTTAGGAACCTGATGTTCTCTGACAGCTTTCACACATTCCTCCACGGCACACACACACACACACACACACACACACACACACACGAACACACACAAACATCATAAGGGAAGATGCTCACCTACACAATATAATATTGAGCCTCTCTAACATTAATATTTACAGACAGGCCTCAGGACATGTCAGCTGCACTCGGGTAAATGAGTCTCTGTACATACACAATGAAATGCAACACAATGCAAAATGATCTTGTAAAAGCCACAGTGCATTACCACACACAATACATAACATTAGCATACAATACAATACGATGTGGCACGTTACAACTCAACTCAACTGCTCAATAGGAGACGTCACATTACATTATAAAAACGGGATAGACTGCATACACATGTAGTTCTTCATCCATTTAGGATTGAGTGCAGTCAGGCTGTCTCTGTAAGGGGTCTGCCAGCCATGATGATATGATATCATGTCATAGTTTCTGTCATAACTTGTCAAGTAAGATTATGGCCAGCTTCAGACATGACAAAGAAAGGGGCGGGAGCAGGGGAAGATCACATCCTGAGGCTTTTGTTGTAGTGTGTGTGTGTGTGTCTGAGTGTGTGTCTGTACGGGTTTTAGCACCATGTGGGGACATGTATGTGACATTCAATTGTGGGGACTTAGCTTTTTTTGGGACCAAATGGGGACAATCGTACGTCCCCAATAAAGAATTAGAAATCTTTACATTTTAGTGTGAAGACTGGTTTAAGGTTAGAGTAAGGGTCAAGAATAGGCTGGTAGCAGCTGGTTAAGGTTAGGGTTAATGTAATGTACCCAAATGTAAACACGACTGTTGGTGCGTATGTGTGTGTTGTGTGTGAGTGTGTGCTTTGTTTGTGTGTATGTGTACAATACAAGTATGGCAAAAACAAATACACATACACACACACACACACACACACACACACACACACACTTGAGCAGTGACACACATAAGGCGTGTGAATGACACTTAAATGTCAGCCTATAGCTCAGGAAGTCAGAGACTAATTACACTTATCTGCTGGCACAAAGACGTTCCTTTGACTCTTTCTTTGAATCTCCATGGCTACCTGACAGGATACGTGGCATGGGCAAAGCCAGAGGGATTAGTGTCCTCAGTAACACACACACACACACATTGACAAACACACTCACGGAGAACCACATGTTCGAGGGGAAACATTACACAAAGTGATCCCTGTCACATACGTATGCATTCACCCATAAAGTGTGATGGCACCGTGGGCTATGTTTCGTCATCCTGTTCACAGCTGTGTATATACAGCCCATATAACATGTGATCATTTGACATTTTGAAGCTGGAGCTTTGGTTTTTCACTGAGTGTTTCTTATTCTTCCTTTTTACAAAATCTATAGTCAGGATCCAACACCTCGAGAGAGGGATCCCTTAGACGTGTACCAGTGGATTTAGTAGAAAGCATTGCCGTATTAAACAACATAAAGCGATGATCAAATTTGAGAAGTTTGCCACGCCGCGTTCTTGTAAAACACTGTGCGTGTTTTTGTGCCCGTGGCTATGTGCGCCTTGAATGTGTTCCACCGAGTATGAAGGTCGTCAGCAAGGGTATTCAGAGTAATTATACATTTTCTCTTCAGCAAGCCAATGAGAGGGGGCCACGCCTGACCCTCGACAGGTCAGAGTTCACTGCTCTCAGCATGGTCACACAGCAATTAACCTGCACATACTGTACAGTCTCACCATCTTACTCCCTGTCTCTCTCTCTGTCTCTCTCCCACACACACACACACACACACACACACACACATATTCATGCACACATGTATAAAATGCAACTGAGGCAAATTTGAACTGCATGTCTCCCTCTCCGCTCTTCACCATGGGTGCCCTTCTAAATGGGGTCAATTTCATCAAATGGAATATTTTAGCAAGTCATTTGCACACCGGAGGGGATAGAATCTAATGTAAACTAGTGTGTAAAGCAAGTTTCATGCCAACCTTTGTCATATATTCCACCTGCATCCTATGCAGTCTCTCTTTTTGTGTAACTCTCTCTGTCACATACACACGCATGCACATGCACATGCACAATGACTCTTGATGCATCATCCAGTGTGTGATTTTCACCTGTACTTGCCGAAACCTGCCATTTCAGGTTTGTATGTGCTGCATTTTTAACCCAGCTGCCTGCCATGACACACAAACTCTCTCTTTAACACGCACACACACACACACACACACACACACACACACACACACACACACACACACACACACACACACACGCACACACACACACACACATCATTCATGCTTGAATTCTCCAATATTTGATTGCCGCAAGTCATTAATTATTTACACTTCTCTCAAAATTCATTTTCCTGAACGACACATACGCTCACATAGTCTCTCTCCTTCTTTCGGTCTCTCACTCGCACACACACTTCAGTCTCTCTCACTCGCACACACTTCGGTCTCTCTCATTCGCACACACACGTCAGATACACACTGAAAATGTGTTAATTTCAAACCTAGTATCCATTGTAATGGATGTAAGTCTCTTGTGAGAATTGTTTGAAATTAAGTCAAAATATAATTTAAAATATAGAGATATATTTTCCATTAGAATGTGACATGCTGTGCGTACTGCTGGTGAAATGCTTCAATGGGAGAATCACACAGAAAGTTGTGTTTCCATCCCTTTAGAGCAGAGGTCTTCAACATTTTTCAGGTCAAGGCCCCCTTGGCTTATAGTGACACGGTGGAGGGACCCCCTATTACATATCATAAACTGTGCCTCTTATTTAACACATTATTTAATAATAATGTGTAGCGCAGCCTATAGTGCCATTTATAAAAGTACTTTATAATGATGTATGTACACAATGCTAAGCCATTGAAACAATAGCTGTTGACAGATTCATATAGAGCATATTGTAATTCTATTTTGGCATTTCTACATCACAATTTCACATTAAGACAACAATTAACATTTATATTTGCTTATTAGATGTTGTATTAATGTCAATGTGTATTTTTAGACATATTTTACATCTTGGAAGAAAAAACGTTTGGGATAAAATCATTTTGGGGACTCCCTGCTGTAACTCTGCGGACCCATAGGGATCCCTGACCCCCTGTTGAAGATCTCTGCTTTAGAGGACATTACGTTGACTTACATCCATCTCCTAAGTCTTCACCCTGGAATGTAATGGTTAACACTGGGGACTGAGGCATTTTGTCCTATAATAGGAAGGTGAGTCCTAAATTGTGACAGTGTAAACAGATTTATGTTCTCACCACATGGGGAATACACACAAACACACACACACACACACACACACACACACACACACACACACACACACACACACACACACACACACACACACACACACACACACAGTTGTGTTCTTTTATGGCAGCTTGGCAGCATGAATATTAGATATTACACCCAATCATGGTTTTTATTTATTCATTTATCTGCTAAATGTCTGTTTCTTATCGCTGGTAGCAAACCATCTGCTATTGGAAACACAGTGTTGAATGAAAGTACAGGAATGTTCAGCACAATGGACATAATAGAATCACATAGAATGGCAAACAGAGGTACGGTTTTACAGACCTAACAGATTAGAAGACAATGAATAATTCTCTTTCTCTATTAAAAAAAAACCTCACTAGACAGCAAAAGGCACAAGGAACTGGTGTGTCTTATCAGCACTGACAGCATGTATGGTTGTATTTTCTCCAGGGAAGTACAAGACATGCAGCATGGTTCTGAAATAATTAAAATTTCCTCTCTTTTTTTTCAATTACGGAGACATTTAAGTCACACAACTTTTACATTAACATCACAATATACTTAAATAGAGCTAATCCCTGGATATCATGTATCTCTCTAGCGACAAAGAGCTGGACCTACAACCAGACGCTTAGACAAACAGGCAGGCAGACAGTCAGACAGACAGACGGACAGACAGACAGACAGACAGACAGACATACATACAGACATACGGACGATACAAGCTCTCAGTGAAGAGAGAGAGAGACCAACAATCTTTCATATTGAACATTTCTCCAGCAGCTTTATTAAATGTGGTTTCTTCTCTTAGTTTGGTTTGAATTCAAAGTGGCATTAAAACCACAAAACAGAGTTTTATGGAGGTAAGGAGAGAGACTTTTGTCAACATGGTCCTTATTACAGTTTTTCTCGATTGTTTACACACATTTTCTGAATGCATGCCTCATACTCTCAGAACTCTACACACAAATCAAAAAACACACACACAATGGGCAAAACCCCTCAATTCTCCTGCAAAACGAAACTTTACATTCAAAACAATGTTATTTCTTCTCAAAATGGTATTTCGTTGTCAAATGACACACACAAACCATCATATGAATAGACATTTATAAGAACCAGTTGAACACTCATGTGCTCAATGTAAAACACGATGAACACTTCTTCTCCATTTACCATAATGACTTAGGCCTTTTTTTGTTCAGTGTTACACTCACTACAAACAGTACATATATAAATGTGTTGTAAAATATTTTAGAATATTGTTTTTATATATTTTATTTTTCCCACAAGAATACTGTAATGTATACAGTTTTCATCCCAACCAACACAAAGTTGCATATACAGTGGTCTACATACAAAACCAGAAGAATTTACTGTATACAGTTACAAAAAAAACAAAAAAACAACAACTATCCCACATCCTCTCTTGTGTTTCGCTCTGGCCACAGCACCTCATCCACATCACAGGCAATGCAAGCGATGGCCAAGCAGCGGGGGAAATATCGCCTAGCATGGCAAATCCATGCTAGGCTCCTCCTCGTACTCTCACTCCTCTGGCTCTGCCTCTGTTGCCAATGTTGGCATCCATTGCTCCAAAACAGAAGAGCTCACCTGTTGCACTTTTATGCTAATGCTCTGATTGCAAATTGTAAAACTGTGTTGCAGGTGTTTTCCCATGTGATGAGTCAGTGTGCATAGTAGGGAAATTAACTTTAGAATTTTGAATTGCAGTGTGTTCCTTGTGAAAACAAGAGATTTTCTTCATGAAAATTTGCCAAATGCAAAGAATTGTGTGTAGTGTTTTGAAAAAAGTGTGTTTTAGAACTGCAATTTGAGTGTAAAGCAGGAATTGTGCTTGCAGTTTAGCAGAGCTAGTTCAGGGTGTTGGTGCATGAGTTACATGTTGTGGTCATTGTGTCTCAAGGACCAGTATTTGTGTGTAAACAATTGAGAAAAACTGTAATACCAATAAACGCCCATTCACAGTCGGAGCTACGGTGGCAGTGAAGGGCAATCAGCAACGGCATTAACAAAAACACAACGACAAAAAGAAAAACAGAACCACATTAACAAAAACACAACCACATTAACAAAAACACAACCACAAAAAGAAATACTGAACCACATTGACAAAAACACAACCACAAAAAGAAAAACACAACCACATTAACAAAAACACAACCACAAAAAGAAATACTGAACCACATTGACAAAAACACAACCACAAAAAGAAAAACAGAACCACATTAACAAAAACACAACCACAAAAAGAAAAACAGAACTACATTAACAAAAACACAACCACATTAACAAAAACACAACCACATTAACAAAAACACAACCACAAAAAGAAAAACAAAACCACATTAACAAAAACACAACCACATTAACAAAAACACAACCACATTGACAAAAACACAACCACAAAAAAAAACCAGAACCACATTAACAAAAACACAACCACATTGACAAAAACACAACCACAAAAAGAAAAACAGAACCACATTTACAAAAACACAACCATATTACAGTTTTTTTCGATTGCTTAAACACTAAAATCAAAAGTATGACACTATTATCAAAACCTTACACTCAAGGATCATAACATGAGCCCAGATCTGCACCACTATAAGCACAATGTCAGCTTCACACTTTTTGCAAAACAATACACACAGTGATTTGCAAAACACTAAACACACTTAACATACATTACACACAAAAATCTATCATGAAGTCACGTGCTTGCAATACCAAAGCACTGACTGTCAAATTACCACACCGTCCAACCAATTGGTTCAACACAGTCATCAGGTGTGCAAACACTTGTTTGCTTAATTGCAGACACAACAATCAGGTGTGTAAGCACTATAAAAAGCAGTAGGTGAGTTCAGCGTTCTCCAAGCACAATGGAAAGAGTCAGAGAAAGAGTAAGACGACGAGGAGGAGGAGGAGGACGACGAGGAAGAGGAAGAGGAAGAGGAAGACAAGAAGGTGCTCAAAGAGGACCGAATCTGACAAATGAGATCCGCGCAACACTGGTTGACCACGTTGTCAACCACGGCCTGACGCTGAGGGAGGCTGGACTGCGAGTACAGCCAAATCTAAGCCGATATACAGTGGCAAGTGTGATGAGAACATTTCGACTGGAAAATAGGTATTGTAAAAATATCATCATATCAAAAACATCTGCACGGTTTCAGTCACTGCTTACAGTACTGTATTCTATGCACTATCAGCACTTCTGTTACCTTTTCCTGTGAAATTACTGTACTATTGTATACTGGTTTTTTTTCTACATAGGATTGAGGGTCAGGGACGACAAGGGGGAAGGCCTCCTATGTTCACAGAACAGCAAGAGAGGGAGATAGTAAACATGGTTTTGGCCAACAATGCTATAACACTCAAGCAGCTCCAAGCTAACATTGTCAATAACCACGCCATTTTCAATGATATCCATCAGGTCTCAACATCAACACTGGCACGCATCCTAAAAAAGAAACATATTCAAATGAAGCTGTTACGGCCTCATAGACGTTAGATTTATCGAGTGCCTTTCGAGCGCAATTCCGAAAGGGTAAAACGACTGCGGCATGATTATGCAGAGGTATGTATTCACTTTAGCAGTGTGATCTTGCATACTGTCTCAGTTTTTTTCTGTACTGTAATATGTATACTAGATCTACACTGAACTACACAATTTTGCCGGACACTGTTTTTCAGAGAGTTTTACGAATGGATGGAGAGGAGATCCAGCATGAGTTCATTTACGTAGATGAGGCTGGGTTCAACCTGACGAGAACACGAAGGAGGGGAAGAAACATCATTGGCCACAGGGCTATAGTCAATGTCCCAGGGCAACGTGGGGGTAATATAACACTCTGTGCAGCCATTACACAGAATGGGGTCCTCCACCGCCATGCCCATATGGGCGCTTACAACACAGCACTCATACTTACATTCTTGGACCAATTGCACAACATAACAGCAGCAAATCAAATAAATCATATGCAATACATTGTTGTCTGGGACAATGTGTCTTTCCATCGCTCTGCTCTGGTTCAGAACTGGTTTCAGCAACATCCACATTTCACCGTCTTATATCTTCCACCATACTCTCCATTCCTCAACCCTATAGAAGAGTTTTTCTCGGCATGGCGGTGGAAGGTATATGATCTCCGTCTCCAGGCTGAGGTACCCCTCATCCAAGCCATGGAGGAGGCCTGTGACCAGATGGAGGTAGCAGCAATGCAAGGATGGATTCGTCATTCAAGACGTTTCTTTCCAAGGTGTCTTGCTAATGACAACATTGCCTGCGATGTTGATGAAATTCTCTGGTCAGATCCAGCTAGGCGAAGAGACAATGTCTAGTTGTTTTTTAACTTACAATACGTAAAGTGACGTTTGATTACAGTATTATGAATCTCTATGTCAACATTTTGGGCGTGTTGAGAAATAAATGAGTTTCTTCAGTCTGCAACATTGGTCTTGTGTATTGTTTGGTGAATTTACATTATATTTGTACTTTGTTGATAGTAGCCTACTCTAATCATAGGGAAGTAGAAGTGCTAAAAGTGTTTTAGGTTTATCACAGCAGAGTGTAACTCGTGCAAACAGAGTATAGTAATGTGAAACGTGTGTGTTTCATATAGTAACAAAGTGTGGTTTTTAAAAAGAAGTGTATAGTTTTTACAGGAGTGTTTAATTTTGCAAAGGATCTGTAGTGTTTTGCTAATTGGGTGTGTGGTTGTGCTAATTGTGTGTAGTGTTTTGAAAACACAGGCCCTGTTTTGAAAATTGTGCTTAAGCAATCGAGAAAAACTGTAATAAAAACACAACCACTAGAGTTCTCAACGGGTCGGCCCAGCCCGACAAACCCGACGGGACCCGAAGTTTCGGGCCGGGTCCGGGCCGAAAAAATACGCAAATGAGCCGGGTCGGGTCGGGCCTCGGGCTTCCTTTTTTTATAAAACACATTTCATTAAAAAATAAAAAATACAAAATAAAAAAAATTGTAGGTTGTAAATTATATATTGTTTGCTGTGAATCATCGCTGTTCACGTTTGGTCAATCTGGCTGCCTGCTGTCGTCAGACGCACACCTGACGACGCTGCATGACGCACTCACGCCTATAGCTATTGTGTGAAGATTTAATTTAATATTTATTTACGGCATATTTATTTATATAGGCTATTTAAAGTTTCGGTTGTTTGTGTTAAATCTTTTAATTTTAAATAACGTTTCATTTGAATTCACGTCTGCTGTCTGTCTGATCGTGATAACAAGTGTAGGCTATGAGGAAAACAATGCAGGCGCGCGGGGGGTCGGGTTCGGGTCGGGTTCGGGCCGACAATTCATGCTGGTGTGTCGGGCTGCGTCGGGTTCGGGTTTAAAAACCCGCGGGCCGGGTCGGGTCGGGCTGTAATTTTCAGGCCCGTTGAGAACTCTGACAACCACATTGACAAAAACACAACCAAATTAACAAAAACACAACCACAAAAAGAAAAACACAACCACAAAAAAAAACAGAACCACATTAACAAAAACACAACCACATTAACAAAAACACAACCACATTGACAAAA
>NW_028155373.1:0-1000 GCF_963514095.1 Eutrigla gurnardus | reverse complement strand
TGTAGAGGTAGATAGGTGTACAGGTAGATAGGTGTACAGGTAGATAGGTGTACAGGTGGACTGCTGACAGGTGTACAGGTAGATAGGTGTACAGGTGTACAGGTAGATAGGTGTACAGGTAGATAGGTGTACAGGTGTACAGGTAGATAGGTGTACAGGTAGTAGGGCTGGGTATTGTTTAGAATCTCACGATTCGATTCGATTTCGATTCGTCGGGTCACGATTCGATTCAATATCGATTCGATTCGATATTTATTGAAATGCTTCGATATCGATTCAGTATCAAGTAGAAATACACAAGTAAGAGTACCAGATCATTTTTTCAAATAATTTATTTAGTTTCATGCCTTATGAACAGCCGTGGTGTAACTCATGGCATGATAAAACAGGACACTGCTTAAACACTGAACTACAGTGCATGTAACGGGTTCACACCGGCCGCGGAAGCTATGGTAGTAGACAGTAGTAGTGTAGATATACAGTTGAAATGCACATATTTGTTTATCTACTCTTAACATTTATTAAATGTATTTTCTCTTCCTGATCCCAGTGCGAGTTGAGATACACAACTATGATCGCATTTGTCAATCGCGGTATTTTATTTGAAAAGTTTGCTCGGGGCACGCGCAAAAAATACAGCAGACGCCGAAACGATCGCTTCACGGCGCGGGACGGCCGCGCCTATTCCCGGCGCTCCGCGTCTGGTGTCAACTACACTATCGCTTAACAGGGGCGCCGAAAGGAAGCGGGCCCCACTACGCGTCTATTCGCGGCGCTTCCGCGGCCGGTGTGTACGCTGTACTCACTCCGGTCGCCATATTGTAATGGTTTGGTCTAGTGCGGCCCCCGTCCGTACAGCGCGAATCACACGAGGATGTCGGTCACAGCGCCCCCACTGGCCAGGGGCTTGAATCGATTCAGAAGATGGCTGAATCGATATTGAATTGCGGGGAAAAGAATCGCAATGCATTGCTGAATCGATATTTTTACCCATCCCTAA
>NW_028155374.1:0-22945 GCF_963514095.1 Eutrigla gurnardus | reverse complement strand
AACGACAAAACACTTAGGAACTTTTCAAGGCCGACATCCATTTAACATGGGAGTCTATGGGGGAACGACATCTCGCGGTATCTCGCCAACGGTACGTGCCACGGGGATGGTTCAGATGTCTATGGACTCGTCTCGGCCAGACCTACACGTGGACACCCAACACGGCCCACTTACTATATATAACCCTACCAGGAACCTCTCATCCTAACCCTAAGTGTCTGACACATGGCACATGCCAATATAGGGACCATTCGACTCCAAATGGCCTGAAACGTGCTCCTATGCATGTTCTGGAGACACGTTATTCCAAAACACTTGGTCGTTTTTCAAGGGGGGACATCCATTTAACATGGGAGTCTATGGGGGAGCGACATCTCGCGGTATCTCGCCAACGGTACGTGCCACGGAGATGGTTCAGACATCTATGGACTCGTCTCGGCCAGACCTTCACTTAGACACCCAACATGAGGTCCGCGGGACCTTCCTGGGCCGAGATACGGCCACTTCCGGTCCGCGTTTTACAAGAAAATAAAATTGCCTGATTCATGCTCCTAAGTGGTCTCTGGGATGTCCCCTTTCCATACAACGACAAAACACTTAGGAACTTTTCAAGGCCGACATCCATTTAACATGGGAGTCTATGGGGGAACGACATCTCGCGGTATCTCGCCAACGGTACGTGCCACGGGGATGGTTCAGATGTCTATGGACTCGTCTCGGCCAGACCTACACGTGGACACCCAACATGAGGCTCGCGGACCCTCCCCGGCCGAGACACGGCCACTTCCGGTCCGCGTTTTCAAAGGAAATGAAATTGCCTGATTCATGCTCCTGAGTGGTTTCTGCAATGTCCCCTACCCATACAACGACAAAACACTTAGGAGTTTTGCAAGGACGACATCCATTTAACATGGGAGTCTATGGGGGAACGACATCCCGCTATATCTCGCCAACGGTAAGTGCCACGGAGATGGTTCAGACGTCTATGGACTCGTCTCGGCCAGACCTTTGAGTGGACACCACCCACTTCCGGTCTACTACTTCCGGTCACGAGCTAGGGACACCGGAAGTCCGACTTTTGAAGTGCCCCCCCCATGATAGAAAATTGTCTGAACGATGCTCATTTCTTACTTTCAGCTCTCTACGACATTCCTAGCGGACGCTATTTGCATATGTCGCCGCGACATACCCTTTTCCAGCCTAATACCTAACCCTAACCCTAACCCTAACCCTAACCCTAACCCTAACCCTAACCCTAACCCTAACCCTAACCCTAACCCTAACCCTAACCCTAACCCTAACCCTAACCCTAACCCTAACCCTAACCCTAACCCTAACCCTAACCCTAACCCTAACCCTAACCCTAACCCTAACCCTAACCCTAACCCTAACCCTAACCCTAACCCTAACCCTAACCCTAACCCTAACCCTAACCCTAACCCTAACCCTAACCCTAACCCTAACCCTAACCCTAACCCTAACCCTAACCCTAACCCTAACCCTAACCCTAACCCTAACCCTAACCCTAACCCTAACCCTAACCCTAACCCTAACCCTAACCCTAACCCTAACCCTAACCCTAACCCTAACCCTAACCCTAACCCTAACCCTAACCCTAACCCTAACCCTAACCCTAACCCTAACCCTAACCCTAACCCTAACCCTAACCCTAACCCTAACCCTAACCCTAACCCTAACCCAAACCCTAACCCTAACCCTAACCCTAACCCTAACCCTAACCCTAACCCTAACCCTAACCCTAACCCTAACCCTAACCCTAACCCTAACCCTAACCCTAACCCTAACCCTAACCCTAACCCTAACCCTAACCCTAACCCTAACCCTAACCCTAACCCTAACCCTAACCCTAACCCTAACCCTAACCCTAACCCTAACCCTAACCCTAACCCTAACCCTAACCCTAACCCTAACCCTAACCCTAACCCTAACCCTAACCCTAACCCTAACCCTAACCCTAACCCTAACCCTAACCCTAACCCTAACCCAAACTTGATGATTTTATGTGAGGCATTCAAGGGGCATATCCCACTGAGCCCCCACACGAAGTTTCAGCTCAATTGGATAAAGTTAAAGGCATTTGCCCCCTATTTCCAAAGTGGCACTCTTCAGTATGTCCTAACCCTAACCCTAACCTACACGTGGACACCCAACACGGCCCACTTACTATATATAACCCTACCAGGAACCTCTCATCCTAACCCTAACTACCTGACCCAAAACTAAACCCAAAATACAACCCAAAACCCTAACACCAACACAAACCCAAGACCCAACCCAACCCCAACCCAAACCCTAAATATCACCAAGTGTCTGACACATGGCACATGCCAATATAGGGACCATTCGACTCCAAATGGCCTGAAACGTGCTCCTATGCATGTTCTGGAGACACGTTATTCCAAAACACTTGGTCGTTTTTCAAGGGGGGACATCCATTTAACATGGGAGTCTATGGGGGAGCGACATCTCGCGGTATCTCGCCAACGGTACGTGCCACGGAGATGGTTCAGACATCTATGGACTCGTCTCGGCCAGACCTTCACTTAGACACCCAACATGAGGTCCGCGGGACCTTCCTGGGCCGAGATACGGCCACTTCCGGTCCGCGTTTTACAAGAAAATAAAATTGCCTGATTCATGCTCCTAAGTGGTCTCTGGGATGTCCCCTTTCCATACAACGACAAAACACTTAGGAACTTTTCAAGGCCGACATCCATTTAACATGGGAGTCTATGGGGGAACGACATCTCGCGGTATCTCGCCAACGGTACGTGCCACGGGGATGGTTCAGATGTCTATGGACTCGTCTCGGCCAGACCTACACGTGGACACCCAACATGAGGCTCGCGGACCCTCCCCGGCCGAGACACGGCCACTTCCGGTCCGCGTTTTCAAAGGAAATGAAATTGCCTGATTCATGCTCCTGAGTGGTTTCTGCAATGTCCCCTACCCATACAACGACAAAACACTTAGGAGTTTTGCAAGGACGACATCCATTTAACATGGGAGTCTATGGGGGAACGACATCCCGCTATATCTCGCCAACGGTAAGTGCCACGGAGATGGTTCAGACGTCTATGGACTCGTCTCGGCCAGACCTTTGAGTGGACACCACCCACTTCCGGTCTACTACTTCCGGTCACGAGCTAGGGACACCGGAAGTCCGACTTTTGAAGTGCCCCCCCCATGATAGAAAATTGTCTGAACGATGCTCATTTCTTACTTTCAGCTCTCTACGACATTCCTAGCGGACGCTATTTGCATATGTCGCCGCGACATACCCTTTTCCAGCCTAATACCTAACCCTAACCCTAACCCTAACCCTAACCCTAACCCTAACCCTAACCCTAACCCTAACCCTAACCCTAACCCTAACCCTAACCCTAACCCTAACCCTAACCCTAACCCTAACCCTAACCCTAACCCTAACCCTAACCCTAACCCTAACCCTAACCCTAACCCTAACCCTAACCCTAACCCTAACCCTAACCACCTGACCCTAAACCTAACTCCTCTTGTATGATGCCAACATCCAATAACGTGGTCTGACCCTCAGCATTCCACCACCATGCCTGTCCTTAACACCTCACTCACTCCTCAGGTCTAAGTTCAGCTGGCTGGGGAGACTTGAACGACAAGCGCCGGCCAGTGCCATGCCTTGGTGCTCCATTCAACTGCGAAGTCGTTGGACGACGCGGGGAGCTCCATGTGTTCTTTCTCTATACCTAACCCTAACCCTAACCCTAACCCTAACCCTAACCCAGTGGTCTCTGGGATGTCCCCTTTCCATACAACGACAAAACACTTAGGAACTTTTCAAGGCCGACATCCATTTAACATGGGAGTCTATGGGGGAACGACATCTCGCGGTATCTCGCCAACGGTACGTGCCACGGGGATGGTTCAGATGTCTATGGACTCGTCTCGGCCAGACCTACACGTGGACACCCAACACGGCCCACTTACTATATATAACCCTACCAGGAACCTCTCATCCTAACCCTAAGTGTCTGACACATGGCACATGCCAATATAGGGACCATTCGACTCCAAATGGCCTGAAACGTGCTCCTATGCATGTTCTGGAGACACGTTATTCCAAAACACTTGGTCGTTTTTCAAGGGGGGACATCCATTTAACATGGGAGTCTATGGGGGAGCGACATCTCGCGGTATCTCGCCAACGGTACGTGCCACGGAGATGGTTCAGACATCTATGGACTCGTCTCGGCCAGACCTTCACTTAGACACCCAACATGAGGTCCGCGGGACCTTCCTGGGCCGAGATACGGCCACTTCCGGTCCGCGTTTTACAAGAAAATAAAATTGCCTGATTCATGCTCCTAAGTGGTCTCTGGGATGTCCCCTTTCCATACAACGACAAAACACTTAGGAACTTTTCAAGGCCGACATCCATTTAACATGGGAGTCTATGGGGGAACGACATCTCGCGGTATCTCGCCAACGGTACGTGCCACGGGGATGGTTCAGATGTCTATGGACTCGTCTCGGCCAGACCTACACGTGGACACCCAACATGAGGCTCGCGGACCCTCCCCGGCCGAGACACGGCCACTTCCGGTCCGCGTTTTCAAAGGAAATGAAATTGCCTGATTCATGCTCCTGAGTGGTTTCTGCAATGTCCCCTACCCATACAACGACAAAACACTTAGGAGTTTTGCAAGGACGACATCCATTTAACATGGGAGTCTATGGGGGAACGACATCCCGCTATATCTCGCCAACGGTAAGTGCCACGGAGATGGTTCAGACGTCTATGGACTCGTCTCGGCCAGACCTTTGAGTGGACACCACCCACTTCCGGTCTACTACTTCCGGTCACGAGCTAGGGACACCGGAAGTCCGACTTTTGAAGTGCCCCCCCCATGATAGAAAATTGTCTGAACGATGCTCATTTCTTACTTTCAGCTCTCTACGACATTCCTAGCGGACGCTATTTGCATATGTCGCCGCGACATACCCTTTTCCAGCCTAATACCTAACCCTAACCCTAACCCTAACCCTAACCCTAACCCTAACCCTAACCCTAACCCTAACCCTAACCCTAACCCTAACCCTAACCCTAACCCTAACCCTAACCCTAACCCTAACCCTAACCCTAACCCTAACCCTAACCCTAACCCTAACCCTAACCACCTGACCCTAAACCTAACTCCTCTTGTATGATGCCAACATCCAATAACGTGGTCTGACCCTCAGCATTCCACCACCATGCCTGTCCTTAACACCTCACTCACTCCTCAGGTCTAAGTTCAGCTGGCTGGGGAGACTTGAACGACAAGCGCCGGCCAGTGCCATGCCTTGGTGCTCCATTCAACTGCGAAGTCGTTGGACGACGCGGGGAGCTCCATGTGTTCTTTCTCTATACCTAACCCTAACCCTAACCCTAACCCTAACCCTAACCCAGTGGTCTCTGGGATGTCCCCTTTCCATACAACGACAAAACACTTAGGAACTTTTCAAGGCCGACATCCATTTAACATGGGAGTCTATGGGGGAACGACATCTCGCGGTATCTCGCCAACGGTACGTGCCACGGGGATGGTTCAGATGTCTATGGACTCGTCTCGGCCAGACCTACACGTGGACACCCAACACGGCCCACTTACTATATATAACCCTACCAGGAACCTCTCATCCTAACCCTAAGTGTCTGACACATGGCACATGCCAATATAGGGACCATTCGACTCCAAATGGCCTGAAACGTGCTCCTATGCATGTTCTGGAGACACGTTATTCCAAAACACTTGGTCGTTTTTCAAGGGGGGACATCCATTTAACATGGGAGTCTATGGGGGAGCGACATCTCGCGGTATCTCGCCAACGGTACGTGCCACGGAGATGGTTCAGACATCTATGGACTCGTCTCGGCCAGACCTTCACTTAGACACCCAACATGAGGTCCGCGGGACCTTCCTGGGCCGAGATACGGCCACTTCCGGTCCGCGTTTTACAAGAAAATAAAATTGCCTGATTCATGCTCCTAAGTGGTCTCTGGGATGTCCCCTTTCCATACAACGACAAAACACTTAGGAACTTTTCAAGGCCGACATCCATTTAACATGGGAGTCTATGGGGGAACGACATCTCGCGGTATCTCGCCAACGGTACGTGCCACGGGGATGGTTCAGATGTCTATGGACTCGTCTCGGCCAGACCTACACGTGGACACCCAACATGAGGCTCGCGGACCCTCCCCGGCCGAGACACGGCCACTTCCGGTCCGCGTTTTCAAAGGAAATGAAATTGCCTGATTCATGCTCCTGAGTGGTTTCTGCAATGTCCCCTACCCATACAACGACAAAACACTTAGGAGTTTTGCAAGGACGACATCCATTTAACATGGGAGTCTATGGGGGAACGACATCCCGCTATATCTCGCCAACGGTAAGTGCCACGGAGATGGTTCAGACGTCTATGGACTCGTCTCGGCCAGACCTTTGAGTGGACACCACCCACTTCCGGTCTACTACTTCCGGTCACGAGCTAGGGACACCGGAAGTCCGACTTTTGAAGTGCCCCCCCCATGATAGAAAATTGTCTGAACGATGCTCATTTCTTACTTTCAGCTCTCTACGACATTCCTAGCGGACGCTATTTGCATATGTCGCCGCGACATACCCTTTTCCAGCCTAATACCTAACCCTAACCCTAACCCTAACCCTAACCCTAACCCTAACCCTAACCCTAACCCTAACCCTAACCCTAACCCTAACCCTAACCCTAACCCTAACCCTAACCCTAACCCTAACCCAAATAGGGTCGAAACCTAGCCCACTGCAGACACACAAGAACTATGATCATCACTATTAAAGCCTAACTCAAAAAGAAAACTACAAAAAAAATGGAAAAACCAAAATACAAAAACAAATACGTTTTATTTTTATTTTATGGAAATCCTCCTGAAGAGCGCTTTTAGTTGTTTGATTTTTAAGACAAATGGTTCTAAATTAAAGCCAAGTTAAGACTAAATTAGTTTTTTATTTTATGAAAGCCCAATTTTGGAGGCAAGAGGGACCAGGGGGACTTGGACTCAAGGTATAAGATGGACCGTGCATTTCCCGGACTCAGTGCCGGTTTCTTTACCCTCCCCCTAACCAGCCAGAGCCTCCCTTGGGTTCATTGTCCCTCTCCCCGATTGCTACATATCCCACCCACTCTACCCAGACCCTATTTTAATTTGGCTAACCCCAACCCTTAACCCCACCCCTGCCCTATAACCTTACCTTAACCAACCCCTTTCTGTAGCCCTAACCCTAACATAGCCCCCTTGTGGCAATTAACCTTGGGCCTAGATGTTTTCCTAACCCCAATCTCTGTCCCCCAAACCCCTAATTATTAAACCCCAATAATTCCAGTGGATGGACCAAATAGGCAAAATTCCCACTGAGGTACTGGTTATTTATTAAAGGATGAGTCACCGTGAGGACGGGTAGGAAGGGACCAGGTTAAACTAAATTAAATAATATTGAGGGTAAATATATCTAATTGGAGAAAGGGTTAAAAACATATGGGATTGGAAAAAGGAAAGGAAGAAAGGATGAAGGGTTTATACACATAAATAATTGGAGTCAAAGGACAACGGGTCAAAAACATAATTTATTGAATATTTGAAAACAATTGGACATTTTATTCGGCATACATAGGGTTAAAAACAATTACAAACATAAATTATTGACACATTAAAAACATATACTTACCATACTTACCTTATTTCAAATTGAAAAGACTTCGAAAGAAATTCAACAGCTTCGAAGATATGCAAATTCATTTCGTACGGGAGAGTATAAAAGGGGAAGCAGGGAATACGACGCTCATTTGGCATTGAGCATTCGAAAGAGCAACAACTTGCCTGTGTGTCTGGGCCTGATGAAGACCCAAATAGGGTCGAAACCTAGCCCACTGCAGACACACAAGAACTATGATCATCACTATTAAAGCCTAACTCAAAAAGAAAACTACAAAAAAAATGGAAAAACCAAAATACAAAAACAAATACGTTTTATTTTTATTTTATGGAAATCCTCCTGAAGAGCGCTTTTAGTTGTTTGATTTTTAAGACAAATGGTTCTAAATTAAAGCCAAGTTAAGACTAAATTAGTTTTTTATTTTATGAAAGCCCAATTTTGGAGGCAAGAGGGACCAGGGGGACTTGGACTCAAGGTATAAGATGGACCGTGCATTTCCCGGACTCAGTGCCGGTTTCTTTACCCTCCCCCTAACCAGCCAGAGCCTCCCTTGGGTTCATTGTCCCTCTCCCCGATTGCTACATATCCCACCCACTCTACCCAGACCCTATTTTAATTTGGCTAACCCCAACCCTTAACCCCACCCCTGCCCTATAACCTTACCTTAACCAACCCCTTTCTGTAGCCCTAACCCTAACATAGCCCCCTTGTGGCAATTAACCTTGGGCCTAGATGTTTTCCTAACCCCAATCTCTGTCCCCCAAACCCCTAATTATTAAACCCCAATAATTCCAGTGGATGGACCAAATAGGCAAAATTCCCACTGAGGTACTGGTTATTTATTAAAGGATGAGTCACCGTGAGGACGGGTAGGAAGGGACCAGGTTAAACTAAATTAAATAATATTGAGGGTAAATATATCTAATTGGAGAAAGGGTTAAAAACATATGGGATTGGAAAAAGGAAAGGAAGAAAGGATGAAGGGTTTATACACATAAATAATTGGAGTCAAAGGACAACGGGTCAAAAACATAATTTATTGAATATTTGAAAACAATTGGACATTTTATTCGGCATACATAGGGTTAAAAACAATTACAAACATAAATTATTGACACATTAAAAACATATACTTACCATACTTACCTTATTTCAAATTGAAAAGACTTCGAAAGAAATTCAACAGCTTCGAAGATATGCAAATTCATTTCGTACGGGAGAGTATAAAAGGGGAAGCAGGGAATACGACGCTCATTTGGCATTGAGCATTCGAAAGAGCAACAACTTGCCTGTGTGTCTGGGCCTGATGAAGACCCAAATAGGGTCGAAACCTAGCCCACTGCAGACACACAAGAACTATGATCATCACTATTAAAGCCTAACTCAAAAAGAAAACTACAAAAAAAATGGAAAAACCAAAATACAAAAACAAATACGTTTTATTTTTATTTTATGGAAATCCTCCTGAAGAGCGCTTTTAGTTGTTTGATTTTTAAGACAAATGGTTCTAAATTAAAGCCAAGTTAAGACTAAATTAGTTTTTTATTTTATGAAAGCCCAATTTTGGAGGCAAGAGGGACCAGGGGGACTTGGACTCAAGGTATAAGATGGACCGTGCATTTCCCGGACTCAGTGCCGGTTTCTTTACCCTCCCCCTAACCAGCCAGAGCCTCCCTTGGGTTCATTGTCCCTCTCCCCGATTGCTACATATCCCACCCACTCTACCCAGACCCTATTTTAATTTGGCTAACCCCAACCCTTAACCCCACCCCTGCCCTATAACCTTACCTTAACCAACCCCTTTCTGTAGCCCTAACCCTAACATAGCCCCCTTGTGGCAATTAACCTTGGGCCTAGATGTTTTCCTAACCCCAATCTCTGTCCCCCAAACCCCTAATTATTAAACCCCAATAATTCCAGTGGATGGACCAAATAGGCAAAATTCCCACTGAGGTACTGGTTATTTATTAAAGGATGAGTCACCGTGAGGACGGGTAGGAAGGGACCAGGTTAAACTAAATTAAATAATATTGAGGGTAAATATATCTAATTGGAGAAAGGGTTAAAAACATATGGGATTGGAAAAAGGAAAGGAAGAAAGGATGAAGGGTTTATACACATAAATAATTGGAGTCAAAGGACAACGGGTCAAAAACATAATTTATTGAATATTTGAAAACAATTGGACATTTTATTCGGCATACATAGGGTTAAAAACAATTACAAACATAAATTATTGACACATTAAAAACATATACTTACCATACTTACCTTATTTCAAATTGAAAAGACTTCGAAAGAAATTCAACAGCTTCGAAGATATGCAAATTCATTTCGTACGGGAGAGTATAAAAGGGGAAGCAGGGAATACGACGCTCATTTGGCATTGAGCATTCGAAAGAGCAACAACTTGCCTGTGTGTCTGGGCCTGATGAAGACCCAAATAGGGTCGAAACCTAGCCCACTGCAGACACACAAGAACTATGATCATCACTATTAAAGCCTAACTCAAAAAGAAAACTACAAAAAAAATGGAAAAACCAAAATACAAAAACAAATACGTTTTATTTTTATTTTATGGAAATCCTCCTGAAGAGCGCTTTTAGTTGTTTGATTTTTAAGACAAATGGTTCTAAATTAAAGCCAAGTTAAGACTAAATTAGTTTTTTATTTTATGAAAGCCCAATTTTGGAGGCAAGAGGGACCAGGGGGACTTGGACTCAAGGTATAAGATGGACCGTGCATTTCCCGGACTCAGTGCCGGTTTCTTTACCCTCCCCCTAACCAGCCAGAGCCTCCCTTGGGTTCATTGTCCCTCTCCCCGATTGCTACATATCCCACCCACTCTACCCAGACCCTATTTTAATTTGGCTAACCCCAACCCTTAACCCCACCCCTGCCCTATAACCTTACCTTAACCAACCCCTTTCTGTAGCCCTAACCCTAACATAGCCCCCTTGTGGCAATTAACCTTGGGCCTAGATGTTTTCCTAACCCCAATCTCTGTCCCCCAAACCCCTAATTATTAAACCCCAATAATTCCAGTGGATGGACCAAATAGGCAAAATTCCCACTGAGGTACTGGTTATTTATTAAAGGATGAGTCACCGTGAGGACGGGTAGGAAGGGACCAGGTTAAACTAAATTAAATAATATTGAGGGTAAATATATCTAATTGGAGAAAGGGTTAAAAACATATGGGATTGGAAAAAGGAAAGGAAGAAAGGATGAAGGGTTTATACACATAAATAATTGGAGTCAAAGGACAACGGGTCAAAAACATAATTTATTGAATATTTGAAAACAATTGGACATTTTATTCGGCATACATAGGGTTAAAAACAATTACAAACATAAATTATTGACACATTAAAAACATATACTTACCATACTTACCTTATTTCAAATTGAAAAGACTTCGAAAGAAATTCAACAGCTTCGAAGATATGCAAATTCATTTCGTACGGGAGAGTATAAAAGGGGAAGCAGGGAATACGACGCTCATTTGGCATTGAGCATTCGAAAGAGCAACAACTTGCCTGTGTGTCTGGGCCTGATGAAGACCCAAATAGGGTCGAAACCTAGCCCACTGCAGACACACAAGAACTATGATCATCACTATTAAAGCCTAACTCAAAAAGAAAACTACAAAAAAAATGGAAAAACCAAAATACAAAAACAAATACGTTTTATTTTTATTTTATGGAAATCCTCCTGAAGAGCGCTTTTAGTTGTTTGATTTTTAAGACAAATGGTTCTAAATTAAAGCCAAGTTAAGACTAAATTAGTTTTTTATTTTATGAAAGCCCAATTTTGGAGGCAAGAGGGACCAGGGGGACTTGGACTCAAGGTATAAGATGGACCGTGCATTTCCCGGACTCAGTGCCGGTTTCTTTACCCTCCCCCTAACCAGCCAGAGCCTCCCTTGGGTTCATTGTCCCTCTCCCCGATTGCTACATATCCCACCCACTCTACCCAGACCCTATTTTAATTTGGCTAACCCCAACCCTTAACCCCACCCCTGCCCTATAACCTTACCTTAACCAACCCCTTTCTGTAGCCCTAACCCTAACATAGCCCCCTTGTGGCAATTAACCTTGGGCCTAGATGTTTTCCTAACCCCAATCTCTGTCCCCCAAACCCCTAATTATTAAACCCCAATAATTCCAGTGGATGGACCAAATAGGCAAAATTCCCACTGAGGTACTGGTTATTTATTAAAGGATGAGTCACCGTGAGGACGGGTAGGAAGGGACCAGGTTAAACTAAATTAAATAATATTGAGGGTAAATATATCTAATTGGAGAAAGGGTTAAAAACATATGGGATTGGAAAAAGGAAAGGAAGAAAGGATGAAGGGTTTATACACATAAATAATTGGAGTCAAAGGACAACGGGTCAAAAACATAATTTATTGAATATTTGAAAACAATTGGACATTTTATTCGGCATACATAGGGTTAAAAACAATTACAAACATAAATTATTGACACATTAAAAACATATACTTACCATACTTACCTTATTTCAAATTGAAAAGACTTCGAAAGAAATTCAACAGCTTCGAAGATATGCAAATTCATTTCGTACGGGAGAGTATAAAAGGGGAAGCAGGGAATACGACGCTCATTTGGCATTGAGCATTCGAAAGAGCAACAACTTGCCTGTGTGTCTGGGCCTGATGAAGACCCAAATAGGGTCGAAACCTAGCCCACTGCAGACACACAAGAACTATGATCATCACTATTAAAGCCTAACTCAAAAAGAAAACTACAAAAAAAATGGAAAAACCAAAATACAAAAACAAATACGTTTTATTTTTATTTTATGGAAATCCTCCTGAAGAGCGCTTTTAGTTGTTTGATTTTTAAGACAAATGGTTCTAAATTAAAGCCAAGTTAAGACTAAATTAGTTTTTTATTTTATGAAAGCCCAATTTTGGAGGCAAGAGGGACCAGGGGGACTTGGACTCAAGGTATAAGATGGACCGTGCATTTCCCGGACTCAGTGCCGGTTTCTTTACCCTCCCCCTAACCAGCCAGAGCCTCCCTTGGGTTCATTGTCCCTCTCCCCGATTGCTACATATCCCACCCACTCTACCCAGACCCTATTTTAATTTGGCTAACCCCAACCCTTAACCCCACCCCTGCCCTATAACCTTACCTTAACCAACCCCTTTCTGTAGCCCTAACCCTAACATAGCCCCCTTGTGGCAATTAACCTTGGGCCTAGATGTTTTCCTAACCCCAATCTCTGTCCCCCAAACCCCTAATTATTAAACCCCAATAATTCCAGTGGATGGACCAAATAGGCAAAATTCCCACTGAGGTACTGGTTATTTATTAAAGGATGAGTCACCGTGAGGACGGGTAGGAAGGGACCAGGTTAAACTAAATTAAATAATATTGAGGGTAAATATATCTAATTGGAGAAAGGGTTAAAAACATATGGGATTGGAAAAAGGAAAGGAAGAAAGGATGAAGGGTTTATACACATAAATAATTGGAGTCAAAGGACAACGGGTCAAAAACATAATTTATTGAATATTTGAAAACAATTGGACATTTTATTCGGCATACATAGGGTTAAAAACAATTACAAACATAAATTATTGACACATTAAAAACATATACTTACCATACTTACCTTATTTCAAATTGAAAAGACTTCGAAAGAAATTCAACAGCTTCGAAGATATGCAAATTCATTTCGTACGGGAGAGTATAAAAGGGGAAGCAGGGAATACGACGCTCATTTGGCATTGAGCATTCGAAAGAGCAACAACTTGCCTGTGTGTCTGGGCCTGATGAAGACCCAAATAGGGTCGAAACCTAGCCCACTGCAGACACACAAGAACTATGATCATCACTATTAAAGCCTAACTCAAAAAGAAAACTACAAAAAAAATGGAAAAACCAAAATACAAAAACAAATACGTTTTATTTTTATTTTATGGAAATCCTCCTGAAGAGCGCTTTTAGTTGTTTGATTTTTAAGACAAATGGTTCTAAATTAAAGCCAAGTTAAGACTAAATTAGTTTTTTATTTTATGAAAGCCCAATTTTGGAGGCAAGAGGGACCAGGGGGACTTGGACTCAAGGTATAAGATGGACCGTGCATTTCCCGGACTCAGTGCCGGTTTCTTTACCCTCCCCCTAACCAGCCAGAGCCTCCCTTGGGTTCATTGTCCCTCTCCCCGATTGCTACATATCCCACCCACTCTACCCAGACCCTATTTTAATTTGGCTAACCCCAACCCTTAACCCCACCCCTGCCCTATAACCTTACCTTAACCAACCCCTTTCTGTAGCCCTAACCCTAACATAGCCCCCTTGTGGCAATTAACCTTGGGCCTAGATGTTTTCCTAACCCCAATCTCTGTCCCCCAAACCCCTAATTATTAAACCCCAATAATTCCAGTGGATGGACCAAATAGGCAAAATTCCCACTGAGGTACTGGTTATTTATTAAAGGATGAGTCACCGTGAGGACGGGTAGGAAGGGACCAGGTTAAACTAAATTAAATAATATTGAGGGTAAATATATCTAATTGGAGAAAGGGTTAAAAACATATGGGATTGGAAAAAGGAAAGGAAGAAAGGATGAAGGGTTTATACACATAAATAATTGGAGTCAAAGGACAACGGGTCAAAAACATAATTTATTGAATATTTGAAAACAATTGGACATTTTATTCGGCATACATAGGGTTAAAAACAATTACAAACATAAATTATTGACACATTAAAAACATATACTTACCATACTTACCTTATTTCAAATTGAAAAGACTTCGAAAGAAATTCAACAGCTTCGAAGATATGCAAATTCATTTCGTACGGGAGAGTATAAAAGGGGAAGCAGGGAATACGACGCTCATTTGGCATTGAGCATTCGAAAGAGCAACAACTTGCCTGTGTGTCTGGGCCTGATGAAGACCCAAATAGGGTCGAAACCTAGCCCACTGCAGACACACAAGAACTATGATCATCACTATTAAAGCCTAACTCAAAAAGAAAACTACAAAAAAAATGGAAAAACCAAAATACAAAAACAAATACGTTTTATTTTTATTTTATGGAAATCCTCCTGAAGAGCGCTTTTAGTTGTTTGATTTTTAAGACAAATGGTTCTAAATTAAAGCCAAGTTAAGACTAAATTAGTTTTTTATTTTATGAAAGCCCAATTTTGGAGGCAAGAGGGACCAGGGGGACTTGGACTCAAGGTATAAGATGGACCGTGCATTTCCCGGACTCAGTGCCGGTTTCTTTACCCTCCCCCTAACCAGCCAGAGCCTCCCTTGGGTTCATTGTCCCTCTCCCCGATTGCTACATATCCCACCCACTCTACCCAGACCCTATTTTAATTTGGCTAACCCCAACCCTTAACCCCACCCCTGCCCTATAACCTTACCTTAACCAACCCCTTTCTGTAGCCCTAACCCTAACATAGCCCCCTTGTGGCAATTAACCTTGGGCCTAGATGTTTTCCTAACCCCAATCTCTGTCCCCCAAACCCCTAATTATTAAACCCCAATAATTCCAGTGGATGGACCAAATAGGCAAAATTCCCACTGAGGTACTGGTTATTTATTAAAGGATGAGTCACCGTGAGGACGGGTAGGAAGGGACCAGGTTAAACTAAATTAAATAATATTGAGGGTAAATATATCTAATTGGAGAAAGGGTTAAAAACATATGGGATTGGAAAAAGGAAAGGAAGAAAGGATGAAGGGTTTATACACATAAATAATTGGAGTCAAAGGACAACGGGTCAAAAACATAATTTATTGAATATTTGAAAACAATTGGACATTTTATTCGGCATACATAGGGTTAAAAACAATTACAAACATAAATTATTGACACATTAAAAACATATACTTACCATACTTACCTTATTTCAAATTGAAAAGACTTCGAAAGAAATTCAACAGCTTCGAAGATATGCAAATTCATTTCGTACGGGAGAGTATAAAAGGGGAAGCAGGGAATACGACGCTCATTTGGCATTGAGCATTCGAAAGAGCAACAACTTGCCTGTGTGTCTGGGCCTGATGAAGACCCAAATAGGGTCGAAACCTAGCCCACTGCAGACACACAAGAACTATGATCATCACTATTAAAGCCTAACTCAAAAAGAAAACTACAAAAAAAATGGAAAAACCAAAATACAAAAACAAATACGTTTTATTTTTATTTTATGGAAATCCTCCTGAAGAGCGCTTTTAGTTGTTTGATTTTTAAGACAAATGGTTCTAAATTAAAGCCAAGTTAAGACTAAATTAGTTTTTTATTTTATGAAAGCCCAATTTTGGAGGCAAGAGGGACCAGGGGGACTTGGACTCAAGGTATAAGATGGACCGTGCATTTCCCGGACTCAGTGCCGGTTTCTTTACCCTCCCCCTAACCAGCCAGAGCCTCCCTTGGGTTCATTGTCCCTCTCCCCGATTGCTACATATCCCACCCACTCTACCCAGACCCTATTTTAATTTGGCTAACCCCAACCCTTAACCCCACCCCTGCCCTATAACCTTACCTTAACCAACCCCTTTCTGTAGCCCTAACCCTAACATAGCCCCCTTGTGGCAATTAACCTTGGGCCTAGATGTTTTCCTAACCCCAATCTCTGTCCCCCAAACCCCTAATTATTAAACCCCAATAATTCCAGTGGATGGACCAAATAGGCAAAATTCCCACTGAGGTACTGGTTATTTATTAAAGGATGAGTCACCGTGAGGACGGGTAGGAAGGGACCAGGTTAAACTAAATTAAATAATATTGAGGGTAAATATATCTAATTGGAGAAAGGGTTAAAAACATATGGGATTGGAAAAAGGAAAGGAAGAAAGGATGAAGGGTTTATACACATAAATAATTGGAGTCAAAGGACAACGGGTCAAAAACATAATTTATTGAATATTTGAAAACAATTGGACATTTTATTCGGCATACATAGGGTTAAAAACAATTACAAACATAAATTATTGACACATTAAAAACATATACTTACCATACTTACCTTATTTCAAATTGAAAAGACTTCGAAAGAAATTCAACAGCTTCGAAGATATGCAAATTCATTTCGTACGGGAGAGTATAAAAGGGGAAGCAGGGAATACGACGCTCATTTGGCATTGAGCATTCGAAAGAGCAACAACTTGCCTGTGTGTCTGGGCCTGATGAAGACCCAAATAGGGTCGAAACCTAGCCCACTGCAGACACACAAGAACTATGATCATCACTATTAAAGCCTAACTCAAAAAGAAAACTACAAAAAAAATGGAAAAACCAAAATACAAAAACAAATACGTTTTATTTTTATTTTATGGAAATCCTCCTGAAGAGCGCTTTTAGTTGTTTGATTTTTAAGACAAATGGTTCTAAATTAAAGCCAAGTTAAGACTAAATTAGTTTTTTATTTTATGAAAGCCCAATTTTGGAGGCAAGAGGGACCAGGGGGACTTGGACTCAAGGTATAAGATGGACCGTGCATTTCCCGGACTCAGTGCCGGTTTCTTTACCCTCCCCCTAACCAGCCAGAGCCTCCCTTGGGTTCATTGTCCCTCTCCCCGATTGCTACATATCCCACCCACTCTACCCAGACCCTATTTTAATTTGGCTAACCCCAACCCTTAACCCCACCCCTGCCCTATAACCTTACCTTAACCAACCCCTTTCTGTAGCCCTAACCCTAACATAGCCCCCTTGTGGCAATTAACCTTGGGCCTAGATGTTTTCCTAACCCCAATCTCTGTCCCCCAAACCCCTAATTATTAAACCCCAATAATTCCAGTGGATGGACCAAATAGGCAAAATTCCCACTGAGGTACTGGTTATTTATTAAAGGATGAGTCACCGTGAGGACGGGTAGGAAGGGACCAGGTTAAACTAAATTAAATAATATTGAGGGTAAATATATCTAATTGGAGAAAGGGTTAAAAACATATGGGATTGGAAAAAGGAAAGGAAGAAAGGATGAAGGGTTTATACACATAAATAATTGGAGTCAAAGGACAACGGGTCAAAAACATAATTTATTGAATATTTGAAAACAATTGGACATTTTATTCGGCATACATAGGGTTAAAAACAATTACAAACATAAATTATTGACACATTAAAAACATATACTTACCATACTTACCTTATTTCAAATTGAAAAGACTTCGAAAGAAATTCAACAGCTTCGAAGATATGCAAATTCATTTCGTACGGGAGAGTATAAAAGGGGAAGCAGGGAATACGACGCTCATTTGGCATTGAGCATTCGAAAGAGCAACAACTTGCCTGTGTGTCTGGGCCTGATGAAGACCCAAATAGGGTCGAAACCTAGCCCACTGCAGACACACAAGAACTATGATCATCACTATTAAAGCCTAACTCAAAAAGAAAACTACAAAAAAAATGGAAAAACCAAAATACAAAAACAAATACGTTTTATTTTTATTTTATGGAAATCCTCCTGAAGAGCGCTTTTAGTTGTTTGATTTTTAAGACAAATGGTTCTAAATTAAAGCCAAGTTAAGACTAAATTAGTTTTTTATTTTATGAAAGCCCAATTTTGGAGGCAAGAGGGACCAGGGGGACTTGGACTCAAGGTATAAGATGGACCGTGCATTTCCCGGACTCAGTGCCGGTTTCTTTACCCTCCCCCTAACCAGCCAGAGCCTCCCTTGGGTTCATTGTCCCTCTCCCCGATTGCTACATATCCCACCCACTCTACCCAGACCCTATTTTAATTTGGCTAACCCCAACCCTTAACCCCACCCCTGCCCTATAACCTTACCTTAACCAACCCCTTTCTGTAGCCCTAACCCTAACATAGCCCCCTTGTGGCAATTAACCTTGGGCCTAGATGTTTTCCTAACCCCAATCTCTGTCCCCCAAACCCCTAATTATTAAACCCCAATAATTCCAGTGGATGGACCAAATAGGCAAAATTCCCACTGAGGTACTGGTTATTTATTAAAGGATGAGTCACCGTGAGGACGGGTAGGAAGGGACCAGGTTAAACTAAATTAAATAATATTGAGGGTAAATATATCTAATTGGAGAAAGGGTTAAAAACATATGGGATTGGAAAAAGGAAAGGAAGAAAGGATGAAGGGTTTATACACATAAATAATTGGAGTCAAAGGACAACGGGTCAAAAACATAATTTATTGAATATTTGAAAACAATTGGACATTTTATTCGGCATACATAGGGTTAAAAACAATTACAAACATAAATTATTGACACATTAAAAACATATACTTACCATACTTACCTTATTTCAAATTGAAAAGACTTCGAAAGAAATTCAACAGCTTCGAAGATATGCAAATTCATTTCGTACGGGAGAGTATAAAAGGGGAAGCAGGGAATACGACGCTCATTTGGCATTGAGCATTCGAAAGAGCAACAACTTGCCTGTGTGTCTGGGCCTGATGAAGACCCAAATAGGGTCGAAACCTAGCCCACTGCAGACACACAAGAACTATGATCATCACTATTAAAGCCTAACTCAAAAAGAAAACTACAAAAAAAATGGAAAAACCAAAATACAAAAACAAATACGTTTTATTTTTATTTTATGGAAATCCTCCTGAAGAGCGCTTTTAGTTGTTTGATTTTTAAGACAAATGGTTCTAAATTAAAGCCAAGTTAAGACTAAATTAGTTTTTTATTTTATGAAAGCCCAATTTTGGAGGCAAGAGGGACCAGGGGGACTTGGACTCAAGGTATAAGATGGACCGTGCATTTCCCGGACTCAGTGCCGGTTTCTTTACCCTCCCCCTAACCAGCCAGAGCCTCCCTTGGGTTCATTGTCCCTCTCCCCGATTGCTACATATCCCACCCACTCTACCCAGACCCTATTTTAATTTGGCTAACCCCAACCCTTAACCCCACCCCTGCCCTATAACCTTACCTTAACCAACCCCTTTCTGTAGCCCTAACCCTAACATAGCCCCCTTGTGGCAATTAACCTTGGGCCTAGATGTTTTCCTAACCCCAATCTCTGTCCCCCAAACCCCTAATTATTAAACCCCAATAATTCCAGTGGATGGACCAAATAGGCAAAATTCCCACTGAGGTACTGGTTATTTATTAAAGGATGAGTCACCGTGAGGACGGGTAGGAAGGGACCAGGTTAAACTAAATTAAATAATATTGAGGGTAAATATATCTAATTGGAGAAAGGGTTAAAAACATATGGGATTGGAAAAAGGAAAGGAAGAAAGGATGAAGGGTTTATACACATAAATAATTGGAGTCAAAGGACAACGGGTCAAAAACATAATTTATTGAATATTTGAAAACAATTGGACATTTTATTCGGCATACATAGGGTTAAAAACAATTACAAACATAAATTATTGACACATTAAAAACATATACTTACCATACTTACCTTATTTCAAATTGAAAAGACTTCGAAAGAAATTCAACAGCTTCGAAGATATGCAAATTCATTTCGTACGGGAGAGTATAAAAGGGGAAGCAGGGAATACGACGCTCATTTGGCATTGAGCATTCGAAAGAGCAACAACTTGCCTGTGTGTCTGGGCCTGATGAAGACCCAAATAGGGTCGAAACCTAGCCCACTGCAGACACACAAGAACTATGATCATCACTATTAAAGCCTAACTCAAAAAGAAAACTACAAAAAAAATGGAAAAACCAAAATACAAAAACAAATACGTTTTATTTTTATTTTATGGAAATCCTCCTGAAGAGCGCTTTTAGTTGTTTGATTTTTAAGACAAATGGTTCTAAATTAAAGCCAAGTTAAGACTAAATTAGTTTTTTATTTTATGAAAGCCCAATTTTGGAGGCAAGAGGGACCAGGGGGACTTGGACTCAAGGTATAAGATGGACCGTGCATTTCCCGGACTCAGTGCCGGTTTCTTTACCCTCCCCCTAACCAGCCAGAGCCTCCCTTGGGTTCATTGTCCCTCTCCCCGATTGCTACATATCCCACCCACTCTACCCAGACCCTATTTTAATTTGGCTAACCCCAACCCTTAACCCCACCCCTGCCCTATAACCTTACCTTAACCAACCCCTTTCTGTAGCCCTAACCCTAACATAGCCCCCTTGTGGCAATTAACCTTGGGCCTAGATGTTTTCCTAACCCCAATCTCTGTCCCCCAAACCCCTAATTATTAAACCCCAATAATTCCAGTGGATGGACCAAATAGGCAAAATTCCCACTGAGGTACTGGTTATTTATTAAAGGATGAGTCACCGTGAGGACGGGTAGGAAGGGACCAGGTTAAACTAAATTAAATAATATTGAGGGTAAATATATCTAATTGGAGAAAGGGTTAAAAACATATGGGATTGGAAAAAGGAAAGGAAGAAAGGATGAAGGGTTTATACACATAAATAATTGGAGTCAAAGGACAACGGGTCAAAAACATAATTTATTGAATATTTGAAAACAATTGGACATTTTATTCGGCATACATAGGGTTAAAAACAATTACAAACATAAATTATTGACACATTAAAAACATATACTTACCATACTTACCTTATTTCAAATTGAAAAGACTTCGAAAGAAATTCAACAGCTTCGAAGATATGCAAATTCATTTCGTACGGGAGAGTATAAAAGGGGAAGCAGGGAATACGACGCTCATTTGGCATTGAGCATTCGAAAGAGCAACAACTTGCCTGTGTGTCTGGGCCTGATGAAGACCCAAATAGGGTCGAAACCTAGCCCACTGCAGACACACAAGAACTATGATCATCACTATTAAAGCCTAACTCAAAAAGAAAACTACAAAAAAAATGGAAAAACCAAAATACAAAAACAAATACGTTTTATTTTTATTTTATGGAAATCCTCCTGAAGAGCGCTTTTAGTTGTTTGATTTTTAAGACAAATGGTTCTAAATTAAAGCCAAGTTAAGACTAAATTAGTTTTTTATTTTATGAAAGCCCAATTTTGGAGGCAAGAGGGACCAGGGGGACTTGGACTCAAGGTATAAGATGGACCGTGCATTTCCCGGACTCAGTGCCGGTTTCTTTACCCTCCCCCTAACCAGCCAGAGCCTCCCTTGGGTTCATTGTCCCTCTCCCCGATTGCTACATATCCCACCCACTCTACCCAGACCCTATTTTAATTTGGCTAACCCCAACCCTTAACCCCACCCCTGCCCTATAACCTTACCTTAACCAACCCCTTTCTGTAGCCCTAACCCTAACATAGCCCCCTTGTGGCAATTAACCTTGGGCCTAGATGTTTTCCTAACCCCAATCTCTGTCCCCCAAACCCCTAATTATTAAACCCCAATAATTCCAGTGGATGGACCAAATAGGCAAAATTCCCACTGAGGTACTGGTTATTTATTAAAGGATGAGTCACCGTGAGGACGGGTAGGAAGGGACCAGGTTAAACTAAATTAAATAATATTGAGGGTAAATATATCTAATTGGAGAAAGGGTTAAAAACATATGGGATTGGAAAAAGGAAAGGAAGAAAGGATGAAGGGTTTATACACATAAATAATTGGAGTCAAAGGACAACGGGTCAAAAACATAATTTATTGAATATTTGAAAACAATTGGACATTTTATTCGGCATACATAGGGTTAAAAACAATTACAAACATAAATTATTGACACATTAAAAACATATACTTACCATACTTACCTTATTTCAAATTGAAAAGACTTCGAAAGAAATTCAACAGCTTCGAAGATATGCAAATTCATTTCGTACGGGAGAGTATAAAAGGGGAAGCAGGGAATACGACGCTCATTTGGCATTGAGCATTCGAAAGAGCAACAACTTGCCTGTGTGTCTGGGCCTGATGAAGACCCAAATAGGGTCGAAACCTAGCCCACTGCAGACACACAAGAACTATGATCATCACTATTAAAGCCTAACTCAAAAAGAAAACTACAAAAAAAATGGAAAAACCAAAATACAAAAACAAATACGTTTTATTTTTATTTTATGGAAATCCTCCTGAAGAGCGCTTTTAGTTGTTTGATTTTTAAGACAAATGGTTCTAAATTAAAGCCAAGTTAAGACTAAATTAGTTTTTTATTTTATGAAAGCCCAATTTTGGAGGCAAGAGGGACCAGGGGGACTTGGACTCAAGGTATAAGATGGACCGTGCATTTCCCGGACTCAGTGCCGGTTTCTTTACCCTCCCCCTAACCAGCCAGAGCCTCCCTTGGGTTCATTGTCCCTCTCCCCGATTGCTACATATC
>NW_028155375.1:0-35283 GCF_963514095.1 Eutrigla gurnardus | reverse complement strand
ATGGAGGGACTAGCAGAGCAGACCAACATGGAGGGACTAGCAGAGCAGACCAACATGGAGGGACTAGCAGAGCAGACCAACATGGAGGGACTAGCAGAGCAGACCAACATGGAGGGACTAGCAGAGCAGACCAACATGGAGGGACAGGCCCAGCAGACCAACATGGAGGGACTAGCAGAGCAGACCAACATGGAGGGACTAGCAGAGCAGACCAACATGGAGGGACTAGCAGAGCAGACCAACATGGAGGGACTAACAGAGCAGACCAACATGGAGGGACTAGCAGAGCAGACCAACATGGAGGGACAGGCCCAGCAGACCAACATGGAGGGACTAGCAGAGCAGACCAACATGGAGGGACTAGCAGAGCAGACCAACATGGAGGGCCAGGCACAGCAGACCAACATGGAGGGACTAGCAGAGCAGACCAACATGGAGGGCCAGGCACAGCAGACCAACATGGAGGGACTAGCAGAGCAGACTAACATGGAGGGACTAGCAGAGCAGACCAACATGGAGGGACTAGCAGAGCAGACCAACATGGAGGGACAGGCCCAGCAGACCAACATGGAGGGACTAGCAGAGCAGACCAACATGGAGGGACTAGCAGAGCAGACCAACATGGAGGGACTAGCAGAGCAGACCAACATGGAGGGACAAGCAGAGCAGACCAACATGGAGGGACTAGCAGAGCAGACCAACATGGAGGGACTAGCAGAGCAGACCAACATGGAGGGAGTAGCAGAGCAGACCAACATGGAGGGACTAGCAGAGCAGACCAACATGGAGGGAGTAGCAGAGCAGACCAACATGGAGGGACTAGCAGAGCAGACCAACATGAAGGGACTAGCAGAGCAGACCAACATGGAGGGCCAGGCACAGCAGACCAACATGGAGGGACTAGCAGAGAAGACCAACATGGAGGGACAAGCAGAGCAGACCAACATGGAGGGACAGGCCCAGCAGACCAACATGGAGGGACTAGCAGAGCAGACCAACATGGAGGGACTAGCAGAGCAGACCAACATGGAGGGACTAGCAGAGCAGACCAACATGGAGGGACTAGCAGAGCAGACCAACATGGAGGGACAGGCCCAGCAGACCAACATGGAGGGACTAGCAGAGCAGACCAACATGGAGGGACTAGCAGAGCAGACCAACATGGAGGGACTAGCAGAGCAGACCAACATGGAGGGACAAGCAGAGCAGACCAACATGGAGGGACTAGCAGAGCAGACCAACATGGAGGGACTAGCAGAGCAGACCAACATGGAGGGAGTAGCAGAGCAGACCAACATGGAGGGACTAGCAGAGCAGACCAACATGGAGGGAGTAGCAGAGCAGACCAACATGGAGGGACTAGCAGAGCAGACCAACATGGAGGGACAAGCAGAGCAGACCAACATGGAGGGACTAGCAGAGCAGACCAACATGGAGGGACAAGCAGAGCAGACCAACATGGAGGGACTAGCAGAGCAGACCAACATGGAGGGACTAGCAGAGCAGACCAACATGGAGGGCCAGGCACAGCAGACCAACATGGAGGGACTAGCAGAGCAGACCAACATGGAGGGACTAGCAGAGCAGACCAACATGGAGGGACTAGCAGAGCAGACCAACATGGAGGGACAAGCAGAGCAGACCAACATGGAGGGCCAGGCACAGCAGACCAACATGGAGGGACTAGCAGAGCAGACCAACATGGAGGGACTAGCAGAGCAGACCAACATGTAGGGACTAGCAGAGCAGACCAACATGGAGGGACTAGCAGAGCAGACCAACATGGAGGGACTAGCAGAGCAGACCAACATGGAGGGACTAGCAGAGCAGACCAACATGGAGGGCCAGGCACAGCAGACCAACATGGAGGGACTAGCAGAGCAGACCAACATGGAGGGACAAGCAGAGCAGACCAACATGGAGGGACAGGCCCACCAGACCAACATGGAGGGACTAGCAGAGCAGACCAACATGGAGGGACTAGCAGAGCAGACCAACATGGAGGGACTAGCAGAGCAGACCAACATGGAGGGACTAGCAGAGCAGACCAACATGGAGGGACTAGCAGAGCAGACCAACATGGAGGGACAGGCCCAGCAGACCAACATGGAGGGACTAGCAGAGCAGACCAACATGGAGGGACTAGCAGAGCAGACCAACATGGAGGGACTAGCAGAGCAGACCAACATGGAGGGACTAGCAGAGCAGACCAACATGGAGGGACTAGCAGAGCAGACCAACATGGAGGGACAGGCCCAGCAGACCAACATGGAGGGACTAGCAGAGCAGACCAACATGGAGGGACTAGCAGAGCAGACCAACATGGAGGGACTAGCAGAGCAGACCAACATGGAGGGACTAGCAGAGCAGACCAACATGGAGGGACTAGCAGAGCAGACCAACATGGAGGGACTAGCAGAGCAGACCAACATGGAGGGCCAGGCACAGCAGACCAACATGGAGGGACTAGCAGAGCAGACCAACATGGAGGGACTAGCAGAGCAGACCAACATGGAGGGACTAGCAGAGCAGACCAACATGGAGGGCCAGGCACAGCAGACCAACATGGAGGGACTAGCAGAGCAGACCAACATGGAGGGACAAGCAGAGCAGACCAACATGGAGGGACAGGCCCACCAGACCAACATGGAGGGACTAGCAGAGCAGACCAACATGGAGGGACTAGCAGAGCAGACCAACATGGAGGGACTAGCAGAGCAGACCAACATGGAGGGACTAGCAGAGCAGACCAACATGGAGGGACTAGCAGAGCAGACCAACATGGAGGGACTAGCAGAGCAGACCAACATGGAGGGAAAGGCCCAGCAGACCAACATGGAGGGACTAGCAGAGCAGACCAACATGGAGGGACTAGCAGAGCAGACCAACATGGAGGGACTAGCAGAGCAGACCAACATGGAGGGACTAGCAGAGCAGACCAACATGGAGGGACAGGCCCAGCAGACCAACATGGAGGGACTAGCAGAGCAGACCAACATGGAGGGACTAGCAGAGCAGACCAACATGGAGGGACTAGCAGAGCAGACCAACATGGAGGGACTAGCAGAGCAGACCAACATGGAGGGCCAGGCACAGCAGACCAACATGGAGGGACTAGCAGAGCAGACCAACATGGAGGGCCAGGCCCAGCAGACCAACATGGAGGGACTAGCAGAGCAGACCAACATGGAGGGACTAGCAGAGCAGACCAACATGGAGGGACTAGCAGAGCAGACCAACATGGAGGGACAAGCAGAGCAGACCAACATGGAGGGACTAGCAGAGCAGACCAACATGGAGGGACTAGCAGAGCAGACCAACATGGAGGGAGTAGCAGAGCAGACCAACATGGAGGGACTAGCAGAGCAGACCAACATGGAGGGAGTAGCAGAGCAGACCAACATGGAGGGACTAGCAGAGCAGACCAACATGAAGGGACTAGCAGAGCAGACCAACATGGAGGGCCAGGCACAGCAGACCAACATGGAGGGACTAGCAGAGAAGACCAACATGGAGGGACAAGCAGAGCAGACCAACATGGAGGGACAGGCCCAGCAGACCAACATGGAGGGACTAGCAGAGCAGACCAACATGGAGGGACTAGCAGAGCAGACCAACATGGAGGGACTAGCAGAGCAGACCAACATGGAGGGACTAGCAGAGCAGACCAACATGGAGGGACAGGCCCAGCAGACCAACATGGAGGGACTAGCAGAGCAGACCAACATGGAGGGACTAGCAGAGCAGACCAACATGGAGGGACTAGCAGAGCAGACCAACATGGAGGGACTAGCAGAGCAGACCAACATGGAGGGACTAGCAGAGCAGACCAACATGGAGGGCCAGGCACAGCAGACCAACATGGAGGGACTAGCAGAGCAGACCAACATGGAGGGACAAGCAGAGCAGACCAACATGGAGGGACAGGCCCAGCAGACCAACATGGAGGGACTAGCAGAGCAGACCAACATGGAGGGACTAGCAGAGCAGACCAACATGGAGGGACTAGCAGAGCAGACCAACATGGAGGGACTAGCAGAGCAGACCAACATGGAGGGCCAGGCACAGCAGACCAACATGGAGGGACTAGCAGAGCAGACCAACATGGAGGGACAAGCAGAGCAGACCAACATGGAGGGACAGGCCCAGCAGACCAACATGGAGGGACTAGCAGAGCAGACCAACATGGAGGGACTAGCAGAGCAGACCAACATGGAGGGACTAGCAGAGCAGACTAACATGGAGGGACTAGCAGAGCAGACCAACATGGAGGGACTAGCAGAGCAGACCAACATGGAGGGACAGGCCCAGCAGACCAACATGGAGGGACTAGCAGAGCAGACCAACATGGAGGGACTAGCAGAGCAGACCAACATGGAGGGACTAGCAGAGCAGACCAACATGGAGGGACAAGCAGAGCAGACCAACATGGAGGGACTAGCAGAGCAGACCAACATGGAGGGACTAGCAGAGCAGACCAACATGGAGGGAGTAGCAGAGCAGACCAACATGGAGGGACTAGCAGAGCAGACCAACATGGAGGGAGTAGCAGAGCAGACCAACATGGAGGGACTAGCAGAGCAGACCAACATGAAGGGACTAGCAGAGCAGACCAACATGGAGGGCCAGGCACAGCAGACCAACATGGAGGGACTAGCAAAGAAGACCAACATGGAGGGACAAGCAGAGCAGACCAACATGGAGGGACAGGCCCAGCAGACCAACATGGAGGGACTAGCAGAGCAGACCAACATTGAGGGACTAGCAGAGCAGACCAACATGGAGGGACTAGCAGAGCAGACCAACATGGAGGGACTAGCAGAGCAGACCAACATGGAGGGACAGGCCCAGCAGACCAACATGGAGGGACTAGCAGAGCAGACCAACATGGAGGGACTAGCAGAGCAGACCAACATGGAGGGACTAGCAGAGCAGACCAACATGGAGGGACTAGCAGAGCAGACCAACATGGAGGGACTAGCAGAGCAGACCAACATGGAGGGCCAGGCACAGCAGACCAACATGGAGGGACTAGCAGAGCAGACCAACATGGAGGGACAAGCAGAGCAGACCAACATGGAGGGACAGGCCCAGCAGACCAACATGGAGGGACTAGCAGAGCAGACCAACATGGAGGGACTAGCAGAGCAGACCAACATGGAGGGACTAGCAGAGCAGACCAACATGGAGGGACTAGCAGAGCAGACCAACATGGAGGGACTAGCAGAGCAGACCAACATGGAGGGACTAGCAGAGCAGACCAACATGGAGGGCCAGGCACAGCAGACCAACATGGAGGGACTAGCAGAGCAGACCAACATGGAGGGACTAGCAGAGCAGACCAACATGGAGGGACTAGCAGAGCAGACCAACATGGAGGGACAACCAGAGCAGACCAACATGGAGGGCCAGGCACAGCAGACCAACATGGAGGGACTAGCAGAGCAGACCAACATGGAGGGACTAGCAGAGCAGACCAACATGGAGGGACTAGCAGAGCAGACCAACATGGAGGGCCAGGCACAGCAGACCAACATGGAGGGACTAGCAGAGCAGACCAACATGGAGGGACTAGCAGAGCAGACCAACATGGAGGGACAAGCAGAGCAGACCAACATGGAGGGACAGGCCCAGCAGACCAACATGGAGGGACTAGCAGAGCAGACCAACATGGAGGGACTAGCAGAGCAGACCAACATGGAGGGCCAGGCACAGCAGACCAACATGGAGGGACTAGCAGAGCAGACCAACATGGAGGGACTAGCAGAGCAGACCAACATGGAGGGACTAGCAGAGCAGACCAACATGGAGGGCCAGGCACAGCAGACCAACATGGAGGGACTAGCAGAGCAGACCAACATGGAGGGACAAGCAGAGCAGACCAACATGGAGGGACAGGCCCACCAGACCAACATGGAGGGACTAGCAGAGCAGACCAACATGGAGGGACTAGCAGAGCAGACCAACATGGAGGGACTAGCAGAGCAGACCAACATGGAGGGACTAGCAGAGCAGACCAACATGGAGGGACTAGCAGAGCAGACCAACATGGAGGGACTAGCAGAGCAGACCAACATGGAGGGACAGGCCCAGCAGACCAACATGGAGGGACTAGCAGAGCAGACCAACATGGAGGGACTAGCAGAGCAGACCAACATGGAGGGACTAGCAGAGCAGACCAACATGGAGGGACTAGCAGAGCAGACCAACATGGAGGGACAGGCCCAGCAGACCAACATGGAGGGACTAGCAGAGCAGACCAACATGGAGGGACTAGCAGAGCAGACCAACATGGAGGGACTAGCAGAGCAGACCAACATGGAGGGACTAGCAGAGCAGACCAACATGGAGGGCCAGGCACAGCAGACCAACATGGAGGGACTAGCAGAGCAGACCAACATGGAGGGCCAGGCACAGCAGACCAACATGGAGGGACTAGCAGAGCAGACTAACATGGAGGGACTAGCAGAGCAGACCAACATGGAGGGACTAGCAGAGCAGACCAACATGGAGGGACAGGCCCAGCAGACCAACATGGAGGGACTAGCAGAGCAGACCAACATGGAGGGACTAGCAGAGCAGACCAACATGGAGGGACTAGCAGAGCAGACCAACATGGAGGGACAAGCAGAGCAGACCAACATGGAGGGACTAGCAGAGCAGACCAACATGGAGGGACTAGCAGAGCAGACCAACATGGAGGGAGTAGCAGAGCAGACCAACATGGAGGGACTAGCAGAGCAGACCAACATGGAGGGAGTAGCAGAGCAGACCAACATGGAGGGACTAGCAGAGCAGACCAACATGAAGGGACTAGCAGAGCAGACCAACATGGAGGGCCAGGCACAGCAGACCAACATGGAGGGACTAGCAGAGAAGACCAACATGGAGGGACAAGCAGAGCAGACCAACATGGAGGGACAGGCCCAGCAGACCAACATGGAGGGACTAGCAGAGCAGACCAACATGGAGGGACTAGCAGAGCAGACCAACATGGAGGGACTAGCAGAGCAGACCAACATGGAGGGACTAGCAGAGCAGACCAACATGGAGGGACAGGCCCAGCAGACCAACATGGAGGGACTAGCAGAGCAGACCAACATGGAGGGACTAGCAGAGCAGACCAACATGGAGGGACTAGCAGAGCAGACCAACATGGAGGGACTAGCAGAGCAGACCAACATGGAGGGACTAGCAGAGCAGACCAACATGGAGGGCCAGGCACAGCAGACCAACATGGAGGGACTAGCAGAGCAGACCAACATGGAGGGACAAGCAGAGCAGACCAACATGGAGGGACAGGCCCAGCAGACCAACATGGAGGGACTAGCAGAGCAGACCAACATGGAGGGACTAGCAGAGCAGACCAACATGGAGGGACTAGCAGAGCAGACCAACATGGAGGGACTAGCAGAGCAGACCAACATGGAGGGACTAGCAGAGCAGACCAACATGGAGGGACAGGCCCAGCAGACCAACATGGAGGGACTAGCAGAGCAGACCAACATGGAGGGACTAGCAGAGCAGACCAACATGGAGGGACTAGCAGAGCAGACCAACATGGAGGGCCAGGCACAGCAGACCAACATGGAGGGACTAGCAGAGCAGACCAACATGGAGGGACTAGCAGAGCAGACCAACATGGAGGGACTAGCAGAGCAGACCAACATGGAGGGACAACCAGAGCAGACCAACATGGAGGGCCAGGCACAGCAGACCAACATGGAGGGACTAGCAGAGCAGACCAACATGGAGGGACTAGCAGAGCAGACCAACATGGAGGGACTAGCAGAGCAGACCAACATGGAGGGCCAGGCACAGCAGACCAACATGGAGGGACTAGCAGAGCAGACCAACATGGAGGGACTAGCAGAGCAGACCAACATGGAGGGACTAGCAGAGCAGACCAACATGGAGGGACTAGCAGAGCAGACCAACATGGAGGGACTAGCAGAGCAGACCAACATGGAGGGCCAGGCACAGCAGACCAACATGGAGGGACTAGCAGAGCAGACCAACATGGAGGGACAAGCAGAGCAGACCAACATGGAGGGACAGGCCCACCAGACCAACATGGAGGGACTAGCAGAGCAGACCAACATGGAGGGACTAGCAGAGCAGACCAACATGGAGGGACTAGCAGAGCAGACCAACATGGAGGGACTAGCAGAGCAGACCAACATGGAGGGACTAGCAGAGCAGACCAACATGGAGGGACAGGCCCAGCAGACCAACATGGAGGGACTAGCAGAGCAGACCAACATGGAGGGACTAGCAGAGCAGACCAACATGGAGGGACTAGCAGAGCAGACCAACATGGAGGGACTAGCAGAGCAGACCAACATGGAGGGACTAGCAGAGCAGACCAACATGGAGGGACAGGCCCAGCAGACCAACATGGAGGGACTAGCAGAGCAGACCAACATGGAGGGACTAGCAGAGCAGACCAACATGGAGGGACTAGCAGAGCAGACCAACATGGAGGGACTAGCAGAGCAGACCAACATGGAGGGCCAGGCACAGCAGACCAACATGGAGGGACTAGCAGAGCAGACCAACATGGAGGGCCAGGCACAGCAGACCAACATGGAGGGACTAGCAGAGCAGACTAACATGGAGGGACTAGCAGAGCAGACCAACATGGAGGGACTAGCAGAGCAGACCAACATGGAGGGACAGGCCCAGCAGACCAACATGGAGGGACTAGCAGAGCAGACCAACATGGAGGGACTAGCAGAGCAGACCAACATGGAGGGACTAGCAGAGCAGACCAACATGGAGGGACAAGCAGAGCAGACCAACATGGAGGGACTAGCAGAGCAGACCAACATGGAGGGACTAGCAGAGCAGACCAACATGGAGGGAGTAGCAGAGCAGACCAACATGGAGGGACTAGCAGAGCAGACCAACATGGAGGGAGTAGCAGAGCAGACCAACATGGAGGGACTAGCAGAGCAGACCAACATGAAGGGACTAGCAGAGCAGACCAACATGGAGGGCCAGGCACAGCAGACCAACATGGAGGGACTAGCAGAGAAGACCAACATGGAGGGACAAGCAGAGCAGACCAACATGGAGGGACAGGCCCAGCAGACCAACATGGAGGGACTAGCAGAGCAGACCAACATGGAGGGACTAGCAGAGCAGACCAACATGGAGGGACTAGCAGAGCGGACCAACATGGAGGGACTAGCAGAGCAGACCAACATGGAGGGACAGGCCCAGCAGACCAACATGGAGGGACTAGCAGAGCAGACCAACATGGAGGGACTAGCAGAGCAGACCAACATGGAGGGACTAGCAGAGCAGACCAACATGGAGGGACAAGCAGAGCAGACCAACATGGAGGGACTAGCAGAGCAGACCAACATGGAGGGACTAGCAGAGCAGACCAACATGGAGGGACTAGCAGAGCAGACCAACATGGAGGGACTAGCAGAGCAGACCAACATGGAGGGACAGGCCCAGCAGACCAACATGGAGGGACTAGCAGAGCAGACCAACATGGAGGGACTAGCAGAGCAGACCAACATGGAGGGACTAGCAGAGCAGACCAACATGGAGGGACTAGCAGAGCAGACCAACATGGAGGGACTAGCAGAGCAGACCAACATGGAGGGCCAGGCACAGCAGACCAACATGGAGGGACTAGCAGAGCAGACCAACATGGAGGGACAAGCAGAGCAGACCAACATGGAGGGACAGGCCAAGCAGACCAACATGGAGGGACTAGCAGAGCAGACCAACATGGAGGGACTAGCAGAGCAGACCAACATGGAGGGACTAGCAGAGCAGACCAACATGGAGGGACTAGCAGAGCAGACCAACATGGAGGGACTAGCAGAGCAGACCAACATGGAGGGCCAGGCACAGCAGACCAACATGGAGGGACTAGCAGAGCAGACCAACATGGAGGGACTAGCAGAGCAGACCAACATGGAGGGACTAGTAGAGCAGACCAACATGGAGGGACAACCAGAGCAGACCAACATGGAGGGCCAGGCACAGCAGACCAACATGGAGGGACTAGCAGAGCAGACCAACATGGAGGGACTAGCAGAGCAGACCAACATGGAGGGACTAGCAGAGCAGACCAACATGGAGGGCCAGGCACAGCAGACCAACATGGAGGGACTAGCAGAGCAGACCAACATGGAGGGACTAGCAGAGCAGACCAACATGGAGGGCCAGGCACAGCAGACCAACATGGAGGGACTAGCAGAGCAGACCAACATGGAGGGACAAGCAGAGCAGACCAACATGGAGGGACTAGCAGAGCAGACCAACATGGAGGGACAAGCAGAGCAGACCAACATGGAGGGACAGGCCCAGCAGACCAACATGGAGGGCCAGGCACAGCAGACCAACATGGAGGGACTAGCAGAGCAGACCAACATGGAGGGACAAGCAGAGCAGACCAACATGGAGGGACAGGCCCAGCAGACCAACATGGAGGGACTAGCAGAGCAGACCAACATGGAGGGACTAGCAGAGCAGACCAACATGGAGGGACTAGCAGAGCAGACCAACATGGAGGGACTAGCAGAGCAGACCAACATGGAGGGACTAGCAGAGCAGACCAACATGGAGGGCCAGGCACAGCAGACCAACATGGAGGGACTAGCAGAGCAGACCAACATGGAGGGACTAGCAGAGCAGACCAACATGGAGGGACTAGTAGAGCAGACCAACATGGAGGGACAACCAGAGCAGACCAACATGGAGGGCCAGGCACAGCAGACCAACATGGAGGGACTAGCAGAGCAGACCAACATGGAGGGACTAGCAGAGCAGACCAACATGGAGGGACTAGCAGAGCAGACCAACATGGAGGGCCAGGCACAGCAGACCAACATGGAGGGACTAGCAGAGCAGACCAACATGGAGGGACTAGCAGAGCAGACCAACATGGAGGGCCAGGCACAGCAGACCAACATGGAGGGACTAGCAGAGCAGACCAACATGGAGGGACAAGCAGAGCAGACCAACATGGAGGGACTAGCAGAGCAGACCAACATGGAGGGACAAGCAGAGCAGACCAACATGGAGGGACAGGCCCAGCAGACCAACATGGAGGGACTAGCAGAGCAGACCAACATGGAGGGACTAGCAGAGCAGACCAACATGGAGGGACTAGCAGAGCAGACCAACATGGAGGGACAAGCAGAGCAGACCAACATGGAGGGACTAGCAGAGCAGACCAACATGGAGGGACTAGCAGAGCAGACCAACATGGAGGGAGTAGCAGAGCAGACCAACATGGAGGGACTAGCAGAGCAGACCAACATGGAGGGAGTAGCAGAGCAGACCAACATGGAGGGACTAGCAGAGCAGACCAACATGGAGGGACAAGCAGAGCAGACCAACATGGAGGGACTAGCAGAGCAGACCAACATGGAGGGACAAGCAGAGCAGACCAACATGGAGGGACTAGCAGAGCAGACCAACATGGAGGGACTAGCAGAGCAGACCAACATGGAGGGCCAGGCACAGCAGACCAACATGGAGGGACTAGCAGAGCAGACCAACATGGAGGGACTAGCAGAGCAGACCAACATGGAGGGACTAGCAGAGCAGACCAACATGGAGGGACAAGCAGAGCAGACCAACATGGAGGGCCAGGCACAGCAGACCAACATGGAGGGACTAGCAGAGCAGACCAACATGGAGGGACTAGCAGAGCAGACCAACATGGAGGGACTAGCAGAGCAGACCAACATGGAGGGATTAGCAGAGCAGACCAACATGGAGGGACTAGCAGAGCAGACCAACATGGAGGGACTAGCAGAGCAGACCAACATGGAGGACCAGGCACAGCAGACCAACATGGAGGGACTAGCAGAGCAGACCAACATGGAGGGACAAGCAGAGCAGACCAACATGGAGGGACAGGCCCACCAGACCAACATGGAGGGACTAGCAGAGCAGACCAACATGGAGGGACTAGCAGAGCAGACCAACATGGAGGGACTAGCAGAGCAGACCAACATGGAGGGACTAGCAGAGCAGACCAACATGGAGGGACTAGCAGAGCAGACCAACATGGAGGGACTAGCAGAGCAGACCAACATGGAGGGACAGGCCCAGCAGACCAACATGGAGGGACTAGCAGAGCAGACCAACATGGAGGGACTAGCAGAGCAGACCAACATGGAGGGACTAGCAGAGCAGACCAACATGGAGGGACTAGCAGAGCAGACCAACATGGAGGGACTAGCAGAGCAGACCAACATGGAGGGACAGGCCCAGCAGACCAACATGGAGGGACTAGCAGAGCAGACCAACATGGAGGGACTAGCAGAGCAGACCAACATGGAGGGACTAGCAGAGCAGACCAACATGGAGGGACTAGCAGAGCAGACCAACATGGAGGGCCAGGCACAGCAGACCAACATGGAGGGACTAGCAGAGCAGACCAACATGGAGGGCCAGGCACAGCAGACCAACATGGAGGGACTAGCAGAGCAGACTAACATGGAGGGACTAGCAGAGCAGACCAACATGGAGGGACTAGCAGAGCAGACCAACATGGAGGGACAGGCCCAGCAGACCAACATGGAGGGACTAGCAGAGCAGACCAACATGGAGGGACTAGCAGAGCAGACCAACATGGAGGGACTAGCAGAGCAGACCAACATGGAGGGACAAGCAGAGCAGACCAACATGGAGGGACTAGCAGAGCAGACCAACATGGAGGGACTAGCAGAGCAGACCAACATGGAGGGAGTAGCAGAGCAGACCAACATGGAGGGACTAGCAGAGCAGACCAACATGGAGGGAGTAGCAGAGCAGACCAACATGGAGGGACTAGCAGAGCAGACAAACATGAAGGGACTAGCAGAGCAGACCAACATGGAGGGCCAGGCACAGCAGACCAACATGGAGGGACTAGCAGAGAAGACCAACATGGAGGGACAAGCAGAGCAGATCAACATGGAGGGACAGGCCCAGCAGACCAACATGGAGGGACTAGCAGAGCAGACCAACATGGAGGGACTAGCAGAGCAGACCAACATGGAGGGACTAGCAGAGCAGACCAACATGGAGGGACTAGCAGAGCAGACCAACATGGAGGGACAGGCCCAGCAGACCAACATGGAGGGACTAGCAGAGCAGACCAACATGGAGGGACTAGCAGAGCAGACCAACATGGAGGGACTAGCAGAGCAGACCAACATGGAGGGACTAGCAGAGCAGACCAACATGGAGGGACTAGCAGAGCAGACCAACATGGAGGGACTAGCAGAGCAGACCAACATGGAGGGACTAGCAGAGCAGACCAACATGGAGGGACAGGCCCAGCAGACCAACATGGAGGGACTAGCAGAGCAGACCAACATGGAGGGACTAGCAGAGCAGACCAACATGGAGGGACTAGCAGAGCAGACCAACATGGAGGGCCAGGCACAGCAGACCAACATGGAGGGACTAGCAGAGCAGACCAACATGGAGGGACAAGCAGAGCAGACCAACATGGAGGGACAGGCCCAGCAGACCAACATGGAGGGACTAGCAGAGCAGACCAACATGGAGGGACTAGCAGAGCAGACCAACATGGAGGGACTAGCAGAGCAGACCAACATGGAGGGACTAGCAGAGCAGACCAACATGGAGGGACTAGCAGAGCAGACCAACATGGAGGGCCAGGCACAGCAGACCAACATGGAGGGACTAGCAGAGCAGACCAACATGGAGGGACTAGCAGAGCAGACCAACATGGAGGGACTAGTAGAGCAGACCAACATGGAGGGACAACCAGAGCAGACCAACATGGAGGGCCAGGCACAGCAGACCAACATGGAGGGACTAGCAGAGCAGACCAACATGGAGGGACTAGCAGAGCAGACCAACATGGAGGGACTAGCAGAGCAGACCAACATGGAGGGCCAGGCACAGCAGACCAACATGGAGGGACTAGCAGAGCAGACCAACATGGAGGGACTAGCAGAGCAGACCAACATGGAGGGCCAGGCACAGCAGACCAACATGGAGGGACTAGCAGAGCAGACCAACATGGAGGGACAAGCAGAGCAGACCAACATGGAGGGACTAGCAGAGCAGACCAACATGGAGGGACAAGCAGAGCAGACCAACATGGAGGGACAGGCCCAGCAGACCAACATGGAGGGACTAGCAGAGCAGACCAACATGGAGGGACTAGCAGAGCAGACCAACATGGAGGGCCAGGCACAGCAGACCAACATGGAGGGACTAGCAGAGCAGACCAACATGGAGGGACTAGCAGAGCAGACCAACATGGAGGGACTAGCAGAGCAGACCAACATGGAGGGACAAGCAGAGCAGACCAACATGGAGGGCCAGGCACAGCAGACCAACATGGAGGGACTAGCAGAGCAGACCAACATGGAGGGACTAGCAGAGCAGACCAACATGGAGGGACTAGCAGAGCAGACCAACATGGAGGGACTAGCAGAGCAGACCAACATGGAGGGCCAGGCACAGCAGACCAACATGGAGGGACTAGCAGAGCAGACCAACATGGAGGGACAAGCAGAGCAGACCAACATGGAGGGACAGGCCCACCAGACCAACATGGAGGGACTAGCAGAGCAGACCAACATGGAGGGACTAGCAGAGCAGACCAACATGGAGGGACTAGCAGAGCAGACCAACATGGAGGGACTAGCAGAGCAGACCAACATGGAGGGACAGGCCCAGCAGACCAACATGGAGGGACTAGCAGAGCAGACCAACATGGAGGGACTAGCAGAGCAGACCAACATGGAGGGACTAGCAGAGCAGACCAACATGGAGGGACAGGCCCAGCAGACCAACATGGAGGGACTAGCAGAGCAGACCAACATGGAGGGACTAGCAGAGCAGACCAACATGGAGGGACTAGCAGAGCAGACCAACATGGAGGGACTAGCAGAGCAGACCAACATGGAGGGCCAGGCACAGCAGACCAACATGGAGGGTCTAGCAGAGCAGACCAACATGGAGGGCCAGGCACAGCAGACCAACATGGAGGGACTAGCAGGGCAGACCAACATGGAGGGACTAGCAGAGCAGACCAACATGGAGGGACTAGCAGAGCAGACCAACATGGAGGGACAAGCAGAGCAGACCAACATGGAGGGCCAGGCACAGCAGACCAACATGGAGGGACTAGCAGAGCAGACCAACATGGAGGGACTAGCAGAGCAGACCAACATGGAGGGACTAGCAGAGCAGACCAACATGGAGGGACTAGCAGAGCAGACCAACATGGAGGGACTAGCAGAGCAGACCAACATGGAGGGCCAGGCACAGCAGACCAACATGGAGGGACTAGCAGAGCAGACCAACATGGAGGGACTAGCAGAGCAGACCAACATGGAGGGACTAGCAGAGCAGACCAACATGGAGGGACTAGCAGAGCAGACCAACATGGAGGGACTAGCAGAGCAGACCAACATGGAGGGACTAGCAGAGCAGACCAACATGGAGGGACTAGCAGAGCAGACCAACATGGAGGGCCAGGCACAGCAGACCAACATGGAGGGACTAGCAGAGCAGACCAACATGGAGGGACAAGCAGAGCAGACCAACATGGAGGGACAGGCCCAGCAGACCAACATGGAGGGACTAGCAGAGCAGACCAACATGGAGGGACTAGCAGAGCAGACCAACATGGAGGGACTAGCAGAGCAGACCAACATGGAGGGACAGGCCCAGCAGACCAACATGGAGGGACTAGCAGAGCAGACCAACATGGAGGGACTAGCAGAGCAGACCAACATGGAGGGACTAGCAGAGCAGACCAACATGGAGGGACAAGCAGAGCAGACCAACATGGAGGGTCTAGCAGAGCAGACCAACATGGAGGGACTAGCAGAGCAGACCAACATGGAGGGAGTAGCAGAGCAGACCAACATGGAGGGACTAGCAGAGCAGACCAACATGGAGGGAGTAGCAGAGCAGACCAACATGGAGGGACTAGCAGAGCAGACCAACATGGAGGGACTAGCAGAGCAGACCAACATGGAGGGCCAGGCACAGCAGACCAACATGGAGGGACTAGCAGAGAAGACCAACATGGAGGGACAAGCAGAGCAGACCAACATGGAGGGACAGGCCCAGCAGACCAACATGGAGGGACTAGCAGAGCAGACCAACATGGAGGGCCAGGCACAGCAGACCAACATGGAGGGACTAGCAGAGCAGACCAACATGGAGGGACTAGCAGAGCAGACCAACATGGAGGGAGTAGCAGAGCAGACCAACATGGAGGGCCAGGCACAGCAGACCAACATGGAGGGACTAGCAGAGCATACCAACATGGAGGGACTAGCAGAGCAGACCAACATGGAGGGCCAGGCACAGCAGACCAACATGGAGGGACTAGCAGAGCAGACCAACATGGAGGGACTAGCAGAGCAGACCAACATGGAGGGACAAGCAGAGCAGACCAACATGGAGGGACTAGCAGAGCAGACCAACATGGAGGGACTAGCAGAGCAGACCAACATGGAGGGACTAGCAGAGCAGACCAACATGGAGGGACTAGCAGAGCAGACCAACATGGAGGGACTAGCAGAGCAGACCAACATGGAGGGACTAGCAGAGCAGACCAACATGGAGGGACTAGCAGAGCAGACCAACATGGAGGGACTAGCAGAGCAGACCAACATGGAGGGACTAGCAGAGCAGACCAACATGGAGGGACTAGCAGAGCAGACCAACATGGAGGGCCAGGCACAGCAGACCAACATGGAGGGACTAGCAGAGCAGACCAACATGGAGGGACAAGCAGAGCAGACCAACATGGAGGGACAGGCCCACCAGACCAACATGGAGGGACTAGCAGAGCAGACCAACATGGAGGGACTAGCAGAGCAGACCAACATGGAGGGACTAGCAGAGCAGACCAACATGGAGGGACTAGCAGAGCAGACCAACATGGAGGGACTAGCAGAGCAGACCAACATGGAGGGACTAGCAGAGCAGACCAACATGGAGGGACTAGCAGAGCAGACCAACATGGAGGGACTAGCAGAGCAGACCAACATGGAGGGACTAGCAGAGCAGACCAACATGGAGGGACAGGCCCAGCAGACCAACATGGAGGGACTAGCAGAGCAGACCAACATGGAGGGACTAGCAGAGCAGACCAACATGGAGGGACTAGCAGAGCAGACCAACATGGAGGGACTAGCAGAGCAGACCAACATGGAGGGACTAGCAGAGCAGACCAACATGGAGGGACAGGCCCAGCAGACCAACATGGAGGGACTAGCAGAGCAGACCAACATGGAGGGACTAGCAGAGCAGACCAACATGGAGGGACTAGCAGAGCAGACCAACATGGAGGGACTAGCAGAGCAGACCAACATGGAGGGCCAGGCACAGCAGACCAACATGGAGGGACTAGCAGAGCAGACCAACATGGAGGGCCAGGCACAGCAGACCAACATGGAGGGACTAGCAGAGCAGACCAACATGGAGGGACTAGCAGAGCAGACCAACATGGAGGGACTAGCAGAGCAGACCAACATGGAGGGACAAGCAGAGCAGACCAACATGGAGGGCCAGGCACAGCAGACCAACATGGATGGACTAGCAGAGCAGACCAACATGGAGGGACTAGCAGAGCAGACCAACATGGAGGGACTAGCAGAGCAGACCAACATGGAGGGACTAGCAGAGCAGACCAACATGGAGGGACTAGCAGAGCAGACCAACATGGAGGGCCAGGCACAGCAGACCAACATGGAGGGACTAGCAGAGCAGACCAACATGGAGGGACTAGCAGAGCAGACCAACATGGAGGGACTAGCAGAGCAGACCAACATGGAGGGACTAGCAGAGCAGACCAACATGGAGGGACTAGCAGAGCAGACCAACATGGAGGGACTAGCAGAGCAGACCAACATGGAGGGACTAGCAGAGCAGACCAACATGGAGGGCCAGGCACAGCAGACCAACATGGAGGGACTAGCAGAGCAGACCAACATGGAGGGACAAGCAGAGCAGACCAACATGGAGAGACAGGCCCAGCAGACCAACATGGAGGGACAGGCCCAGCAGACCAACATGGAGGGACTAGCAGAGCAGACCAACATGGAGGGACTAGCAGAGCAGACCAACATGGAGGGACTAGCAGAGCAGACCAACATGGAGGGACAAGCAGAGCAGACCAACATGGAGGGACTAGCAGAGCAGACCAACATGGAGGGACTAGCAGAGCAGACCAACATGGAGGGAGTAGCAGAGCAGACCAACATGGAGGGACTAGCAGAGCAGACCAACATGGAGGGAGTAGCAGAGCAGACCAACATGGAGGGACTAGCAGAGCAGACCAACATGGAGGGACTAGCAGAGCAGACCAACATGGAGGGCCAGGCACAGCAGACCAACATGGAGGGACTAGCAGAGAAGACCAACATGGAGGGACAAGCAGAGCAGACCAACATGGAGGGACAGGCCCAGCAGACCAACATGGAGGGCCAGGCACAGCAGACCAACATGGAGGGACTAGCAGAGCAGACCAACATGGAGGGACTAGCAGAGCAGACCAACATGGAGGGAGTAGCAGAGCAGACCAACATGGAGGGCCAGGCACAGCAGACCAACATGGAGGGACTAGCAGAGCATACCAACATGGAGGGACTAGCAGAGCAGACCAACATGGAGGGCCAGGCACAGCAGACCAACATGGAGGGACTAGCAGAGCAGACCAACATGGAGGGACTAGCAGAGCAGACCAACATGGAGGGCCAGGCACAGCAGACCAACATGGAGGGACTAGCAGAGCAGACCAACATGGAGGGACAAGCAGAGCAGACCAACATGGAGGGACAGGCCCAGCAGACCAACATGGAGGGACTAGCAGAGCAGACCAACATGGAGGGACTAGCAGAGCAGACCAACATGGAGGGACTAGCAGAGCAGACCAACATGGAGGGACTAGCAGAGCAGACCAACATGGAGGGACTAGCAGAGCAGACCAACATGGAGGGACTAGCAGAGCAGACCAACATGGAGGGACAGGCCCAGCAGACCAACATGGAGGGACTAGCAGAGCAGACCAACATGGAGGGACTAGCAGAGCAGACCAACATGGAGGGACTAGCAGAGCAGACCAACATGGAGGGACAAGCAGAGCAGACCAACATGGAGGGACTAGCAGAGCAGACCAACATGGAGGGACTAGCAGAGCAGACCAACATGGAGGGAGTAGCAGAGCAGACCAACATGGAGGGACTAGCAGAGCAGACCAACATGGAGGGAGTAGCAGAGCAGACCAACATGGAGGGACTAGCAGAGCAGACCAACATGGAGGGACTAGCAGAGCAGACCAACATGGAGGGCCAGGCACAGCAGACCAACATGGAGGGACTAGCAGAGAAGACCAACATGGAGGGACAAGCAGAGCAGACCAACATGGAGGGACTAGCAGAGCAGACCAACATGGAGGGACAAGCAGAGCAGACCAACATGGAGGGCCAGGCACAGCAGACCAACATGGAGGGACTAGCAGAGCAGACCAACATGGAGGGACTAGCAGAGCAGACCAACATGGAGGGACTAGCAGAGCAGACCAACATGGAGGGACAGGCCCAGCAGACCAACATGGAGGGACTAGCAGAGCAGACCAACATGGAGGGACTAGCAGAGCAGACCAACATGGAGGGACTAGCAGAGCAGACCAACATGGAGGGACTAGCAGAGCAGACCAACATGGAGGGACTAGCAGAGCAGACCAACATGGAGGGACTAGCAGAGCAGACCAACATGGAGGGACAACCAGAGCAGACCAACATGGAGGGCCAGGCACAGCAGACCAACATGGAGGGACTAGCAGAGCAGACCAACATGGAGGGACTAGCAGAGCAGACCAACATGGAGGGACTAGCAGAGCAGACCAACATGGAGGGACTAGCAGAGCAGACCAACATGGAGGGACTAGCAGAGCAGACCAACATGGAGGGCCAGGCACAGCAGACCAACATGGAGGGACTAGCAGAGCAGACCAACATGGAGGGACTAGCAGAGCAGACCAACATGGAGGGCCAGGCACAGCAGACCAACATGGAGGGACTAGCAGAGCAGACCAACATGGAGGGACTAGCAGAGCAGACCAACATGGAGGGAGTAGCAGAGCAGACCAACATGGAGGGCCAGGCACAGCAGACCAACATGGAGGGACTAGCAGAGCATACCAACATGGAGGGACTAGCAGAGCAGACCAACATGGAGGGCCAGGCACAGCAGACCAACATGGAGGGACTAGCAGAGCAGACCAACATGGAGGGACTAGCAGAGCAGACCAACATGGAGGGCCAGGCACAGCAGACCAACATGGAGGGACTAGCAGAGCAGACCAACATGGAGGGACAAGCAGAGCAGACCAACATGGAGGGACAGGCCCAGCAGACCAACATGGAGGGACTAGCAGAGCAGACCAACATGGAGGGACAAGCAGAGCAGACCAACATGGAGGGACAGGCCCAGCAGACCAACATGGAGGGACTAGCAGAGCAGACCAACATGGAGGGACTAGCAGAGCAGACCAACATGGAGGGCCAGGCACAGCAGACCAACATGGAGGGACTAGCAGAGCAGACCAACATGGAGGGACTAGCAGAGCAGACCAACATGGAGGGACTAGCAGAGCAGACCAACATGGAGGGACAAGCAGAGCAGACCAACATGGAGGGCCAGGCACAGCAGACCAACATGGAGGGACTAGCAGAGCAGACCAACATGGAGGGACTAGCAGAGCAGACCAACATGGAGGGAGTAGCAGAGCAGACCAACATGGAGGGCCAGGCACAGCAGACCAACATGGAGGGACTAGCAGAGCATACCAACATGGAGGGACTAGCAGAGCAGACCAACATGGAGGGCCAGGCACAGCAGACCAACATGGAGGGACTAGCAGAGCAGACCAACATGGAGGGACTAGCAGAGCAGACCAACATGGAGGGCCAGGCACAGCAGACCAACATGGAGGGACTAGCAGAGCAGACCAACATGGAGGGACAAGCAGAGCAGACCAACATGGAGGGACAGGCCCAGCAGACCAACATGGAGGGACTAGCAGAGCAGACCAACATGGAGGGACAAGCAGAGCAGACCAACATGGAGGGACAGGCCCAGCAGACCAACATGGAGGGACTAGCAGAGCAGACCAACATGGAGGGACTAGCAGAGCAGACCAACATGGAGGGCCAGGCACAGCAGACCAACATGGAGGGACTAGCAGAGCAGACCAACATGGAGGGACTAGCAGAGCAGACCAACATGGAGGGACTAGCAGAGCAGACCAACATGGAGGGACAAGCAGAGCAGACCAACATGGAGGGCCAGGCACAGCAGACCAACATGGAGGGACTAGCAGAGCAGACCAACATGGAGGGACTAGCAGAGCAGACCAACATGGAGGGACTAGCAGAGCAGACCAACATGGAGGGACTAGCAGAGCAGACCAACATGGAGGGACTAGCAGAGCAGACCAACATGGAGGGCCATGCACAGCAGACCAACATGGAGGGACTAGCAGAGCAGACCAACATGGAGGGACTAGCAGAGCAGACCAACATGGAGGGACTAGCAGAGCAGACCAACATGGAGGGACTAGCAGAGCATATCCAACTTGGAGGGACTAGCAGAGCAGACCAACATGGAGGGCCAGGCACAGCAGACCAACATGGAGGGACTAGCAGAGCAGACCAACATGGAGGGACTAGCAGAGCAGACCAACATGGAGGGCCAGGCACAGCAGACCAACATGGAGGGACTAGCAGAGCAGACCAACATGGAGGGACTAGCAGAGCAGACCAACATGGAGGGAGTAGCAGAGCAGACCAACATGGACGGCCAGGCACAGCAGACCAACATGGAGGGACTAGCAGAGCATACCAACATGGAGGGACTAGCAGAGCAGACCAACATGGAGGGCCAGGCACAGCAGACCAACATGGAGGGACTAGCAGAGCAGACCAACATGGAGGGACTAGCAGAGCAGACCAACATGGAGGGCCAGGCACAGCAGACCAACATGGAGGGACTAGCAGAGCAGACCAACATGGAGGGACAAGCAGAGCAGACCAACATGGAGGGACAGGCCCAGCAGACCAACATGGAGGGACTAGCAGAGCAGACCAACATGGAGGGACTAGCAGAGCAGACCAACATGGAGGGACTAGCAGAGCAGACCAACATGGAGGGACTAGCAGAGCAGACCAACATGGAGGGCCAGGCACAGCAGACCAACATGGAGGGACTAGCAGAGCAGACCAACATGGAGGGACTAGCAGAGCAGACCAACATGGAGGGTCTAGCAGAGCAGACCAACATGGAGGGCCAGGCACAGCAGACCAACATGGAGGGACTAGCAGAGCAGACCAACATGGAGGGACTAGCAGAGCAGACCAACATGGAGGGACAAGCAGAGCAGACCAACATGGAGGGACAGGCCCAGCAGACCAACATGGAGGGACTAGCAGAGCAGACCAACATGGAGGGACTAGCAGAGCAGACCAACATGGAGGGACAAGCAGAGCAGACCAACATGGAGGGACTAGCAGAGCAGACCAACATGGAGGGCGAGGCACAGCAGACCAACATGGAGGGACTAGCAGAGCAGACCCACATGGAGGGACTAGCAGAGCAGACCAACATGGAGGGACTAGCAGAGCAGACCAACATGGAGGGACTAGCAGAGCAGACCAACATGGAGGGACTAGCAGAGCAGACCAACATGGAGGGCCAGGCACAGCAGACCAACATGGAGGGACTAGCAGAGCAGACCAACATGGAGGGACTAGCAGAGCAGACCAACATGGAGGGACAGGCCCAGTAGACCAACATGGAGGGACTAGCAGAGCAGACCAACATGGAGGGACTAGCAGAGCAGACCAACATGGAGGGACTAGCAGAGCAGACCAACATGGAGGGACTAGCAGAGCAGACCAACATGGAGGGCCAGGCACAGCAGACCAACATGGAGGGACTAGCAGAGCAGACCAACATGGAGGGACTAGCAGAGCAGACCAACATGGAGGGACAAGCAGAGCAGACCAACATGGAGGGACAGGCCCAGCAGACCAACATGGAGGGACTAGCAGAGCAGACCAACATGGAGGGACTAGCAGAGCAGACCAACATGGAGGGACAAGCAGAGCAGACCAACATGGAGGGAATAGCAGAGCAGACCAACATGGAGGGACTAGCAGAGCAGACCAACATGGAGGGCCAGGCACAGCAGACCAACATGGAGGGACTAGCAGAGAAGACCAACATGGAGGGACAAGCAGAGCAGACCAACATGGAGGGACAGGCCCAGCAGACCAACATGGAGGGACTAGCAGAGCAGACCAACATGGAGGGCCAGGCACAGCAGACCAACATGGAGGGACTAGCAGAGCAGACCAACATGGAGGGACTAGCAGAGCAGACCAACATGGAGGGAGTAGCAGAGCAGACCAACATGGAGGGCCAGGCACAGCAGACCAACATGGAGGGACTAGCAGAGCATACCAACATGGAGGGACTAGCAGAGCAGACCAACATGGAGGGCCAGGCACAGCAGACCAACATGGAGGGACTAGCAGGGCAGACCAACATGGAGGGACTAGCAGAGCAGACCAACATGGAGGGACTAGCAGAGCAGACCAACATGGAGGGACAAGCAGAGCAGACCAACATGGAGGGCCAGGCACAGCAGACCAACATGGAGGGACTAGCAGAGCAGACCAACATGGAGGGACTAGCAGAGCAGACCAACATGGAGGGACTAGCAGAGCAGACCAACATGGAGGGACTAGCAGAGCAGACCAACATGGAGGGACTAGCAGAGCAGACCAACATGGAGGGCCAGGCACAGCAGACCAACATGGAGGGACTAGCAGAGCAGACCAACATGGAGGGACTAGCAGAGCAGACCAACATGGAGGGACTAGCAGAGCAGACCAACATGGAGGGACTAGCAGAGCAGACCAACATGGAGGGACTAGCAGAGCAGACCAACATGGAGGGACTAGCAGAGCAGACCAACATGGAGGGACTAGCAGAGCAGACCAACATGGAGGGCCAGGCACAGCAGACCAACATGGAGGGACTAGCAGAGCAGACCAACATGGAGGGACAAGCAGAGCAGACCAACATGGAGGGACAGGCCCAGCAGACCAACATGGAGGGACTAGCAGAGCAGACCAACATGGAGGGACTAGCAGAGCAGACCAACATGGAGGGACTAGCAGAGCAGACCAACATGGAGGGACAGGCCCAGCAGACCAACATGGAGGGACTAGCAGAGCAGACCAACATGGAGGGACTAGCAGAGCAGACCAACATGGAGGGACTAGCAGAGCAGACCAACATGGAGGGACAAGCAGAGCAGACCAACATGGAGGGTCTAGCAGAGCAGACCAACATGGAGGGACTAGCAGAGCAGACCAACATGGAGGGAGTAGCAGAGCAGACCAACATGGAGGGACTAGCAGAGCAGACCAACATGGAGGGAGTAGCAGAGCAGACCAACATGGAGGGACTAGCAGAGCAGACCAACATGGAGGGACTAGCAGAGCAGACCAACATGGAGGGCCAGGCACAGCAGACCAACATGGAGGGACTAGCAGAGAAGACCAACATGGAGGGACAAGCAGAGCAGACCAACATGGAGGGACAGGCCCAGCAGACCAACATGGAGGGACTAGCAGAGCAGACCAACATGGAGGGCCAGGCACAGCAGACCAACATGGAGGGACTAGCAGAGCAGACCAACATGGAGGGACTAGCAGAGCAGACCAACATGGAGGGAGTAGCAGAGCAGACCAACATGGAGGGCCAGGCACAGCAGACCAACATGGAGGGACTAGCAGAGCATACCAACATGGAGGGACTAGCAGAGCAGACCAACATGGAGGGCCAGGCACAGCAGACCAACATGGAGGGACTAGCAGAGCAGACCAACATGGAGGGACTAGCAGAGCAGACCAACATGGAGGGACAAGCAGAGCAGACCAACATGGAGGGACTAGCAGAGCAGACCAACATGGAGGGACTAGCAGAGCAGACCAACATGGAGGGAGTAGCAGAGCAGACCAACATGGAGGGACTAGCAGAGCAGACCAACATGGAGGGACTAGCAGAGCAGACCAACATGGAGGGACTAGCAGAGCAGACCAACATGGAGGGACTAGCAGAGCAGACCAACATGGAGGGACTAGCAGAGCAGACCAACATGGAGGGACTAGCAGAGCAGACCAACATGGAGGGCCAGGCACAGCAGACCAACATGGAGGGACTAGCAGAGCAGACCAACATGGAGGGACAAGCAGAGCAGACCAACATGGAGGGACAGGCCCACCAGACCAACATGGAGGGACTAGCAGAGCAGACCAACATGGAGGGACTAGCAGAGCAGACCAACATGGAGGGACTAGCAGAGCAGACCAACATGGAGGGACTAGCAGAGCAGACCAACATGGAGGGACTAGCAGAGCAGACCAACATGGAGGGACAGGCCCAGCAGACCAACATGGAGGGACTAGCAGAGCAGACCAACATGGAGGGACTAGCAGAGCAGACCAACATGGAGGGACTAGCAGAGCAGACCAACATGGAGGGACTAGCAGAGCAGACCAACATGGAGGGACTAGCAGAGCAGACCAACATGGAGGGACAGGCCCAGCAGACCAACATGGAGGGACTAGCAGAGCAGACCAACATGGAGGGACTAGCAGAGCAGACCAACATGGAGGGACTAGCAGAGCAGACCAACATGGAGGGCCAGGCACAGCAGACCAACATGGAGGGACTAGCAGAGAAGACCAACATGGAGGGACAAGCAGAGCAGACCAACATGGAGGGACAGGCCCAGCAGACCAACATGGAGGGACTAGCAGAGCAGACCAACATGGAGGGCCAGGCACAGCAGACCAACATGGAGGGACTAGCAGAGCAGACCAACATGGAGGGACTAGCAGAGCAGACCAACATGGAGGGAGTAGCAGAGCAGACCAACATGGAGGGCCAGGCACAGCAGACCAACATGGAGGGACTAGCAGAGCATACCAACATGGAGGGACTAGCAGAGCAGACCAACATGGAGGGCCAGGCACAGCAGACCAACATGGAGGGACTAGCAGAGCAGACCAACATGGAGGGACTAGCAGAGCAGACCAACATGGAGGGACAAGCAGAGCAGACCAACATGGAGGGACTAGCAGAGCAGACCAACATGGAGGGACTAGCAGAGCAGACCAACATGGAGGGAGTAGCAGAGCAGACCAACATGGAGGGACTAGCAGAGCAGACCAACATGGAGGGACTAGCAGAGCAGACCAACATGGAGGGACTAGCAGAGCAGACCAACATGGAGGGACTAGCAGAGCAGACCAACATGGAGGGACTAGCAGAGCAGACCAACATGGAGGGACTAGCAGAGCAGACCAACATGGAGGGCCAGGCACAGCAGACCAACATGGAGGGACTAGCAGAGCAGACCAACATGGAGGGACAAGCAGAGCAGACCAACATGGAGGGACAGGCCCACCAGACCAACATGGAGGGACTAGCAGAGCAGACCAACATGGAGGGACTAGCAGAGCAGACCAACATGGAGGGACTAGCAGAGCAGACCAACATGGAGGGACTAGCAGAGCAGACCAACATGGAGGGACTAGCAGAGCAGACCAACATGGAGGGACAGGCCCAGCAGACCAACATGGAGGGACTAGCAGAGCAGACCAACATGGAGGGACTAGCAGAGCAGACCAACATGGAGGGACTAGCAGAGCAGACCAACATGGAGGGACTAGCAGAGCAGACCAACATGGAGGGACTAGCAGAGCAGACCAACATGGAGGGACAGGCCCAGCAGACCAACATGGAGGGACTAGCAGAGCAGACCAACATGGAGGGACTAGCAGAGCAGACCAACATGGAGGGACTAGCAGAGCAGACCAACATGGAGGGACTAGCAGAGCAGACCAACATGGAGGGCCAGGCACAGCAGACCAACATGGAGGGACTAGCAGAGCAGACCAACATGGAGGGCCAGGCACAGCAGACCAACATGGAGGGACTAGCAGAGCAGACCAACATGGAGGGACTAGCAGAGCAGACCAACATGGAGGGACTAGCAGAGCAGACCAACATGGAGGGACAAGCAGAGCAGACCAACATGGAGGGCCAGGCACAGCAGACCAACATGGATGGACTAGCAGAGCAGACCAACATGGAGGGACTAGCAGAGCAGACCAACATGGAGGGACTAGCAGAGCAGACCAACATGGAGGGACTAGCAGAGCAGACCAACATGGAGGGACTAGCAGAGCAGACCAACATGGAGGGCCAGGCACAGCAGACCAACATGGAGGGACTAGCAGAGCAGACCAACATGGAGGGACTAGCAGAGCAGACCAACATGGAGGGACTAGCAGAGCAGACCAACATGGAGGGACTAGCAGAGCAGACCAACATGGAGGGACTAGCAGAGCAGACCAACATGGAGGGACTAGCAGAGCAGACCAACATGGAGGGCCAGGCACAGCAGACCAACATGGAGGGACTAGCAGAGCAGACCAACATGGAGGGACAAGCAGAGCAGACCAACATGGAGAGACAGGCCCAGCAGACCAACATGGAGGGACAGGCCCAGCAGACCAACATGGAGGGACTAGCAGAGCAGACCAACATGGAGGGACTAGCAGAGCAGACCAACATGGAGGGACTAGCAGAGCAGACCAACATGGAGGGACAAGCAGAGCAGACCAACATGGAGGGACTAGCAGAGCAGACCAACATGGAGGGACTAGCAGAGCAGACCAACATGGAGGGAGTAGCAGAGCAGACCAACATGGAGGGACTAGCAGAGCAGACCAACATGGAGGGAGTAGCAGAGCAGACCAACATGGAGGGACTAGCAGAGCAGACCAACATGGAGGGACTAGCAGAGCAGACCAACATGGAGGGCCAGGCACAGCAGACCAACATGGAGGGACTAGCAGAGAAGACCAACATGGAGGGACAAGCAGAGCAGACCAACATGGAGGGACAGGCCCAGCAGACCAACATGGAGGGCCAGGCACAGCAGACCAACATGGAGGGACTAGCAGAGCAGACCAACATGGAGGGACTAGCAGAGCAGACCAACATGGAGGGAGTAGCAGAGCAGACCAACATGGAGGGCCAGGCACAGCAGACCAACATGGAGGGACTAGCAGAGCATACCAACATGGAGGGACTAGCAGAGCAGACCAACATGGAGGGCCAGGCACAGCAGACCAACATGGAGGGACTAGCAGAGCAGACCAACATGGAGGGACAAGCAGAGCAGACCAACATGGAGGGACAGGCCCAGCAGACCAACATGGAGGGACTAGCAGAGCAGACCAACATGGAGGGCCAGGCACAGCAGACCAACATGGAGGGACTAGCAGAGCAGACCAACATGGAGGGACTAGCAGAGCAGACCAACATGGAGGGACAAGCAGAGCAGACCAACATGGAGGGACTAGCAGAGCAGACCAACATGGAGGGACTAGCAGAGCAGACCAACATGGAGGGAGTAGCAGAGCAGACCAACATGGAGGGACTAGCAGAGCAGACCAACATGGAGGGACTAGCAGAGCAGACCAACATGGAGGGACTAGCAGAGCAGACCAACATGGAGGGACTAGCAGAGCAGACCAACATGGAGGGACTAGCAGAGCAGACCAACATGGAGGGACTAGCAGAGCAGACCAACATGGAGGGCCAGGCACAGCAGACCAACATGGAGGGACTAGCAGAGCAGACCAACATGGAGGGACAAGCAGAGCAGACCAACATGGAGGGACAGGCCCACCAGACCAACATGGAGGGACTAGCAGAGCAGACCAACATGGAGGGACTAGCAGAGCAGACCAACATGGAGGGACTAGCAGAGCAGACCAACATGGAGGGACTAGCAGAGCAGACCAACATGGAGGGACTAGCAGAGCAGACCAACATGGAGGGACAGGCCCAGCAGACCAACATGGAGGGACTAGCAGAGCAGACCAACATGGAGGGACTAGCAGAGCAGACCAACATGGAGGGACTAGCAGAGCAGACCAACATGGAGGGACTAGCAGAGCAGACCAACATGGAGGGACTAGCAGAGCAGACCAACATGGAGGGACAGGCCCAGCAGACCAACATGGAGGGACTAGCAGAGCAGACCAACATGGAGGGACTAGCAGAGCAGACCAACATGGAGGGACTAGCAGAGCAGACCAACATGGAGGGACTAGCAGAGCAGACCAACATGGAGGGCCAGGCACAGCAGACCAACATGGAGGGACTAGCAGAGCAGACCAACATGGAGGGCCAGGCACAGCAGACCAACATGGAGGGACTAGCAGAGCAGACCAACATGGAGGGACTAGCAGAGCAGACCAACATGGAGGGACTAGCAGAGCAGACCAACATGGAGGGACAAGCAGAGCAGACCAACATGGAGGGCCAGGCACAGCAGACCAACATGGATGGACTAGCAGAGCAGACCAACATGGAGGGACTAGCAGAGCAGACCAACATGGAGGGACTAGCAGAGCAGACCAACATGGAGGGACTAGCAGAGCAGACCAACATGGAGGGACTAGCAGAGCAGACCAACATGGAGGGCCAGGCACAGCAGACCAACATGGAGGGACTAGCAGAGCAGACCAACATGGAGGGACTAGCAGAGCAGACCAACATGGAGGGACTAGCAGAGCAGACCAACATGGAGGGACTAGCAGAGCAGACCAACATGGAGGGACTAGCAGAGCAGACCAACATGGAGGGACTAGCAGAGCAGACCAACATGGAGGGCCAGGCACAGCAGACCAACATGGAGGGACTAGCAGAGCAGACCAACATGGAGGGACAAGCAGAGCAGACCAACATGGAGAGACAGGCCCAGCAGACCAACATGGAGGGACAGGCCCAGCAGACCAACATGGAGGGACTAGCAGAGCAGACCAACATGGAGGGACTAGCAGAGCAGACCAACATGGAGGGACTAGCAGAGCAGACCAACATGGAGGGACAAGCAGAGCAGACCAACATGGAGGGACTAGCAGAGCAGACCAACATGGAGGGACTAGCAGAGCAGACCAACATGGAGGGAGTAGCAGAGCAGACCAACATGGAGGGACTAGCAGAGCAGACCAACATGGAGGGAGTAGCAGAGCAGACCAACATGGAGGGACTAGCAGAGCAGACCAACATGGAGGGACTAGCAGAGCAGACCAACATGGAGGGCCAGGCACAGCAGACCAACATGGAGGGACTAGCAGAGAAGACCAACATGGAGGGACAAGCAGAGCAGACCAACATGGAGGGACAGGCCCAGCAGACCAACATGGAGGGCCAGGCACAGCAGACCAACATGGAGGGACTAGCAGAGCAGACCAACATGGAGGGACTAGCAGAGCAGACCAACATGGAGGGAGTAGCAGAGCAGACCAACATGGAGGGCCAGGCACAGCAGACCAACATGGAGGGACTAGCAGAGCATACCAACATGGAGGGACTAGCAGAGCAGACCAACATGGAGGGCCAGGCACAGCAGACCAACATGGAGGGACTAGCAGAGCAGACCAACATGGAGGGACTAGCAGAGCAGACCAACATGGAGGGCCAGGCACAGCAGACCAACATGGAGGGACTAGCAGAGCAGACCAACATGGAGGGACAAGCAGAGCAGACCAACATGGAGGGACAGGCCCAGCAGACCAACATGGAGGGACTAGCAGAGCAGACCAACATGGAGGGACTAGCAGAGCAGACCAACATGGAGGGACTAGCAGAGCAGACCAACATGGAGGGACTAGCAGAGCAGACCAACATGGAGGGACTAGCAGAGCAGACCAACATGGAGGGACTAGCAGAGCAGACCAACATGGAGGGACAGGCCCAGCAGACCAACATGGAGGGACTAGCAGAGCAGACCAACATGGAGGGACTAGCAGAGCAGACCAACATGGAGGGACTAGCAGAGCAGACCAACATGGAGGGACAAGCAGAGCAGACCAACATGGAGGGACTAGCAGAGCAGACCAACATGGAGGGACTAGCAGAGCAGACCAACATGGAGGGAGTAGCAGAGCAGACCAACATGGAGGGACTAGCAGAGCAGACCAACATGGAGGGAGTAGCAGAGCAGACCAACATGGAGGGACTAGCAGAGCAGACCAACATGGAGGGACTAGCAGAGCAGACCAACATGGAGGGCCAGGCACAGCAGACCAACATGGAGGGACTAGCAGAGAAGACCAACATGGAGGGACAAGCAGAGCAGACCAACATGGAGGGACTAGCAGAGCAGACCAACATGGAGGGACAAGCAGAGCAGACCAACATGGAGGGCCAGGCACAGCAGACCAACATGGAGGGACTAGCAGAGCAGACCAACATGGAGGGACTAGCAGAGCAGACCAACATGGAGGGACTAGCAGAGCAGACCAACATGGAGGGACAGGCCCAGCAGACCAACATGGAGGGACTAGCAGAGCAGACCAACATGGAGGGACTAGCAGAGCAGACCAACATGGAGGGACTAGCAGAGCAGACCAACATGGAGGGACTAGCAGAGCAGACCAACATGGAGGGACTAGCAGAGCAGACCAACATGGAGGGACTAGCAGAGCAGACCAACATGGAGGGACAACCAGAGCAGACCAACATGGAGGGCCAGGCACAGCAGACCAACATGGAGGGACTAGCAGAGCAGACCAACATGGAGGGACTAGCAGAGCAGACCAACATGGAGGGACTAGCAGAGCAGACCAACATGGAGGGACTAGCAGAGCAGACCAACATGGAGGGACTAGCAGAGCAGACCAACATGGAGGGCCAGGCACAGCAGACCAACATGGAGGGACTAGCAGAGCAGACCAACATGGAGGGACTAGCAGAGCAGACCAACATGGAGGGCCAGGCACAGCAGACCAACATGGAGGGACTAGCAGAGCAGACCAACATGGAGGGACTAGCAGAGCAGACCAACATGGAGGGAGTAGCAGAGCAGACCAACATGGAGGGCCAGGCACAGCAGACCAACATGGAGGGACTAGCAGAGCATACCAACATGGAGGGACTAGCAGAGCAGACCAACATGGAGGGCCAGGCACAGCAGACCAACATGGAGGGACTAGCAGAGCAGACCAACATGGAGGGACTAGCAGAGCAGACCAACATGGAGGGCCAGGCACAGCAGACCAACATGGAGGGACTAGCAGAGCAGACCAACATGGAGGGACAAGCAGAGCAGACCAACATGGAGGGACAGGCCCAGCAGACCAACATGGAGGGACTAGCAGAGCAGACCAACATGGAGGGACAAGCAGAGCAGACCAACATGGAGGGACAGGCCCAGCAGACCAACATGGAGGGACTAGCAGAGCAGACCAACATGGAGGGACTAGCAGAGCAGACCAACATGGAGGGCCAGGCACAGCAGACCAACATGGAGGGACTAGCAGAGCAGACCAACATGGAGGGACTAGCAGAGCAGACCAACATGGAGGGACTAGCAGAGCAGACCAACATGGAGGGACAAGCAGAGCAGACCAACATGGAGGGCCAGGCACAGCAGACCAACATGGAGGGACTAGCAGAGCAGACCAACATGGAGGGACTAGCAGAGCAGACCAACATGGAGGGAGTAGCAGAGCAGACCAACATGGAGGGCCAGGCACAGCAGACCAACATGGAGGGACTAGCAGAGCATACCAACATGGAGGGACTAGCAGAGCAGACCAACATGGAGGGCCAGGCACAGCAGACCAACATGGAGGGACTAGCAGAGCAGACCAACATGGAGGGACTAGCAGAGCAGACCAACATGGAGGGCCAGGCACAGCAGACCAACATGGAGGGACTAGCAGAGCAGACCAACATGGAGGGACAAGCAGAGCAGACCAACATGGAGGGACAGGCCCAGCAGACCAACATGGAGGGACTAGCAGAGCAGACCAACATGGAGGGACAAGCAGAGCAGACCAACATGGAGGGACAGGCCCAGCAGACCAACATGGAGGGACTAGCAGAGCAGACCAACATGGAGGGACTAGCAGAGCAGACCAACATGGAGGGCCAGGCACAGCAGACCAACATGGAGGGACTAGCAGAGCAGACCAACATGGAGGGACTAGCAGAGCAGACCAACATGGAGGGACTAGCAGAGCAGACCAACATGGAGGGACAAGCAGAGCAGACCAACATGGAGGGCCAGGCACAGCAGACCAACATGGAGGGACTAGCAGAGCAGACCAACATGGAGGGACTAGCAGAGCAGACCAACATGGAGGGACTAGCAGAGCAGACCAACATGGAGGGACTAGCAGAGCAGACCAACATGGAGGGACTAGCAGAGCAGACCAACATGGAGGGCCATGCACAGCAGACCAACATGGAGGGACTAGCAGAGCAGACCAACATGGAGGGACTAGCAGAGCAGACCAACATGGAGGGACTAGCAGAGCAGACCAACATGGAGGGACTAGCAGAGCATATCCAACTTGGAGGGACTAGCAGAGCAGACCAACATGGAGGGCCAGGCACAGCAGACCAACATGGAGGGACTAGCAGAGCAGACCAACATGGAGGGACTAGCAGAGCAGACCAACATGGAGGGCCAGGCACAGCAGACCAACATGGAGGGACTAGCAGAGCAGACCAACATGGAGGGACTAGCAGAGCAGACCAACATGGAGGGAGTAGCAGAGCAGACCAACATGGACGGCCAGGCACAGCAGACCAACATGGAGGGACTAGCAGAGCATACCAACATGGAGGGACTAGCAGAGCAGACCAACATGGAGGGCCAGGCACAGCAGACCAACATGGAGGGACTAGCAGAGCAGACCAACATGGAGGGACTAGCAGAGCAGACCAACATGGAGGGCCAGGCACAGCAGACCAACATGGAGGGACTAGCAGAGCAGACCAACATGGAGGGACAAGCAGAGCAGACCAACATGGAGGGACAGGCCCAGCAGACCAACATGGAGGGACTAGCAGAGCAGACCAACATGGAGGGACTAGCAGAGCAGACCAACATGGAGGGACTAGCAGAGCAGACCAACATGGAGGGACTAGCAGAGCAGACCAACATGGAGGGCCAGGCACAGCAGACCAACATGGAGGGACTAGCAGAGCAGACCAACATGGAGGGACTAGCAGAGCAGACCAACATGGAGGGTCTAGCAGAGCAGACCAACATGGAGGGCCAGGCACAGCAGACCAACATGGAGGGACTAGCAGAGCAGACCAACATGGAGGGACTAGCAGAGCAGACCAACATGGAGGGACAAGCAGAGCAGACCAACATGGAGGGACAGGCCCAGCAGACCAACATGGAGGGACTAGCAGAGCAGACCAACATGGAGGGACTAGCAGAGCAGACCAACATGGAGGGACAAGCAGAGCAGACCAACATGGAGGGACTAGCAGAGCAGACCAACATGGAGGGCGAGGCACAGCAGACCAACATGGAGGGACTAGCAGAGCAGACCCACATGGAGGGACTAGCAGAGCAGACCAACATGGAGGGACTAGCAGAGCAGACCAACATGGAGGGACTAGCAGAGCAGACCAACATGGAGGGACTAGCAGAGCAGACCAACATGGAGGGCCAGGCACAGCAGACCAACATGGAGGGACTAGCAGAGCAGACCAACATGGAGGGACTAGCAGAGCAGACCAACATGGAGGGACAGGCCCAGCAGACCAACATGGAGGGACTAGCAGAGCAGACCAACATGGAGGGACTAGCAGAGCAGACCAACATGGAGGGACTAGCAGAGCAGACCAACATGGAGGGACTAGCAGAGCAGACCAACATGGAGGGACTAGCAGAGCAGACCAACATGGAGGGCCAGGCACAGCAGACCAACATGGAGGGACTAGCAGAGCAGACCAACATGGAGGGACTAGCAGAGCAGACCAACATGGAGGGACAAGCAGAGCAGACCAACATGGAGGGACAGGCCCAGCAGACCAACATGGAGGGACTAGCAGAGCAGACCAACATGGAGGGACTAGCAGAGCAGACCAACATGGAGGGACAAGCAGAGCAGACCAACATGGAGGGAATAGCAGAGCAGACCAACATGGAGGGACTAGCAGAGCAGACCAACATGGAGGGCCAGGCACAGCAGACCAACATGGAGGGACTAGCAGAGAAGACCAACATGGAGGGACAAGCAGAGCAGACCAACATGGAGGGACAGGCCCAGCAGACCAACATGAGGGACTAGCAGAGCAGACCAACATGGAGGGCCAGGCACAGCAGACCAACATGGAGGGACTAGCAGAGCA
>NW_028155376.1:0-1000 GCF_963514095.1 Eutrigla gurnardus | reverse complement strand
CACACAAGTCCTTGCTTTAGTGACATGGTGAAGTGGTTAACCAGATAATCGTCTGGGTGTTTATCAGCAGCAGATGAATGAAACTGAGGTGTTGACTAACTGGTGTTTCCTGTAGTTGGCGTACCTCAGGGAGCAGAGCAGCATGAAGAGAGGGCTGGCAGACGGAACCAGCGAGGTCAACCACAACTCTGAAAACACACCGAGCACTAACGGCAAGGTGAGCACACTCCAGAGAGAGTGAGAAAGCTGAGTGGGAGACGAGGGTGACGCTACACAAAAGTCCCGGTTCATTAAAGAGAATAATGGAAATACAGAAAATAATGGGGCATTTTTTCCCCTTATTTTATTTTTGAAAATGTTAAATAATTGGATCAATAATGTATTTCCTTTATATTCTGACTTGTTAAAAAATCCTGAACTTGGCTGTAACATACTCGTTACCTAGGCAACACACGTACCGTTACGCCCCCAGCTCCTTGTGTCTGGCATCAGTTCTGTTAATGAACTTAAATCTCAACTTATTAAATGAATTTGGGATCTATACTGTATAATTTAATATTAAATTCCAATATCTAATAAGGCAGAGGTGGATCGTTTTAGTGTCAGAATGGTAACATGATGTCATAAACCTGTAGTTTTTGAAAAACCTTCAAGAATACAATTAACCCGGCCAGATGGCTGTCAGATGGAGACAGATTTTTTATTACCAGCCAAAAATAATACATTGCTTTAATTAACTACAGTACTTTGCTATTATTATAATTTGGTAATAACGTACTCTTTAGTATAACAGTAAATTTAGTTCAGCTCAATATTGAGAATATTAAGAATTTTCCACCGGTTGCCCGTTATGATCTGGTTTCTGTTCCTCAGCACGAAGGCTCGCTTTAAGGAGAAGCTGAAGAATCTTCTGTTAAAGCTTCCAGATGTTTAAAGGATTGCTTTATTTCTTTAACTGACGTGAAGTGAGTCCTTCTCTAAGCAGTGATGTCACTCCCCC
>NW_028155377.1:0-122906 GCF_963514095.1 Eutrigla gurnardus | reverse complement strand
CTCTGCTAGTCCCTCCATGTTGGTCTGCTCTGCTAGTCCCTCCATGTTGGTCTGCTGTGCCTGGCCCTCCATGTTGGTCTGCTCTGCTACTCCCTCCATGTTGGTCTGGTCTGCTAGTCACTCCATGTTGGTCTGCTCTGCTAGTCCCTCCATGTTGGTCTGCTGTGCCTGGCCCTCCATGTTGGTCTGCTCTGCTAGTCCCTCCATGTTGGTCTGCTCTGCTAGTCCCTCCATGTTGGTCTGCTCTGCTCGTCCCTCCATGTTGGTCTGCTCTGCTAGTCCCTCCATGTTGGTCTGCTGTGCCTGGCCCTCCATGTTGGTCTGCTCTGCTTGTCCCTCCATGTTGGTCTGCTCTGCTAGTCCCTCCATGTTGGTCTGCTCTGCTGATCCCTCCATGTTGGTCTGCTCTGCTAGTCCCTCCATGTTGGTCTGCTGTGCCTGGCCCTCCATGTTGGTCTGCTCTGCTAGTCCCTCCATGTTGGTCTGCTCTGCTAGTCCCTCCATGTTGGTCTGCTCTGCTAGTCCCTCCATGTTGGTCTGCTCTGCTAGTCCCTCCATGTTGGTCTGCTCTGCTAGTCCCTCCATGTTGGTCTGCTCTGCTAGTCCCTCCATGTTGGTCTGCTGGGCCTGTCCCTCCATGTTGGTCTGCTCTGCTTGTCCCTCCATGTTGGTCTGCTCTGCTAGTCCCTCGATGTTGGTCTGCTGTGCCTGGCCCTCCATGTTGGTCTGCTCTGCTAGTCCCTCCATGTTGGTCTGCTCTGCTAGTCCCTCCATGTTGGTCTGCTCTGCTAGTCCCTCCATGTTGGTCTGCTCTGCTAGTCCCTCCATGTTGGTCTGCTGTGCCTGGCCCTCCATGTTGGTCTGCTCTGCTTGTCCCTCCATGTTGGTCTGCTCTGCTAGTCCCTCCATGTTGGTCTGCTCTGCTAGTCCCTCCATGTTGGTCTGCTCTGCTAGTCCCTCCATGTTGGTCTGCTGTGCCTGGCCCTCCATGTTGGTCTGCTCTGCTAGTCCCTCCATGTTGGTCTGCTCTGCTAGTCCCTCCATGTTGGTCTGCTCTGCTTGTCCCTCCATGTTGGTCTGCTCTGCTAGTCCCTCCATGTTGGTCTGCTGTGCCTGGCCCTCCATGTTGGTCTGCTCTGCTAGTCCCTCCATGTTGGTCTGCTCTGCTAGTCCCTCCATGTTGGTCTGCTCTGCTAGTCCCTCCATGTTGGTCTGCTCTGCTAGTCCCTCCATGTTGGTCTGCTGGGCCTGTCCCTCCATGTTGGTCTGCTCTGCTAGTCCCTCCATGTTGGTCTGCTCTGCTAGTCCCTCCATGTTGGTCTGCTGGGCCTGTCCCTCCATGTTGGTCTGCTCTGCTAGTCCCTCCATGTTGGTCTGCTCTGCTAGTCCCTCCATGTTGGTCTGCTCTGCTAGTCCCTCCATGTTGGTCTGCTCTGCTAGTCCCTCCATGTTGGTCTGCTGTGCCTGGCCCTCCATGTTGGTCTGCTCTGCTAGTCCCTCCATGTTGGTCTGCTCTGCTAGTCCCTCCATGTTGGTCTGCTCTGCTAGTCCCTCCATGTTGGTCTGCTCTGCTAGTCCCTCCATGTTGGTCTGCTCTGCTAGTCCCTCCATGTTGGTCTGCTCTGCTAGTCCCTCCATGTTGGTCTGCTCTGCTAGTCCCTCCATGTTGGTCTGCTGGGCCTGTCCCTCCATGTTGGTCTGCTCTGCTTGTCCCTCCATGTTGGTCTGCTCTGCTAGTCCCTCCATGTTGGTCTGCTGTGCCTGGCCCTCCATGTTGGTCTGCTCTGCTAGTCCCTCCATGTTGGTCTGCTCTGCTAGTCCCTCCATGTTGGTCTGCTCTGCTAGTCCCTCCATGTTGGTCTGCTGGGCCTGTCCCTCCATGTTGGTCTGCTCTGCTAGTCCCTCCATGTTGGTCTGCTCTGCTAGTCCCTCCATGTTGGTCTGCTCTGCTAGTCCCTCCATGTTGGTCTGCTGGGCCTGTCCCTCCATGTTGGTCTGCTCTGCTTGTCCCTCCATGTTGGTCTGCTCTGCTAGTCCCTCCATGTTGGTCTGCTGTGCCTGGCCCTCCATGTTGGTCTGCTCTGCTAGTCCCTCCATGTTGGTCTGCTCTGCTAGTCCCTCCATGTTGGTCTGCTGTGCCTGGCCCTCCATGTTGGTCTGCTCTGCTACTCCCTCCATGTTGGTCTGGTCTGCTAGTCACTCCATGTTGGTCTGCTCTGCTAGTCCCTCCATGTTGGTCTGCTGTGCCTGGCCCTCCATGTTGGTCTGCTCTGCTAGTCCCTCCATGTTGGTCTGCTCTGCTAGTCCCTCCATGTTGGTCTGCTCTGCTCGTCCCTCCATGTTGGTCTGCTCTGCTAGTCCCTCCATGTTGGTCTGCTGTGCCTGGCCCTCCATGTTGGTCTGCTCTGCTTGTCCCTCCATGTTGGTCTGCTCTGCTAGTCCCTCCATGTTGGTCTGCTCTGCTAGTCCCTCCATGTTGGTCTGCTCTGCTAGTCCCTCCATGTTGGTCTGCTCTGCTAGTCCCTCCATGTTGGTCTGCTGTGCCTGGCCCTCCATGTTGGTCTGCTCTGCTAGTCCCTCCATGTTGGTCTGCTCTGCTAGTCCCTCCATGTTGGTCTGCTCTGCTTGTCCCTCCATGTTGGTCTGCTCTGCTAGTCCCTCCATGTTGGTCTGCTGTGCCTGGCCCTCCATGTTGGTCTGCTCTGCTAGTCCCTCCATGTTGGTCTGCTCTGCTAGTCCCTCCATGTTGGTCTGCTCTGCTAGTCCCTCCATGTTGGTCTGCTCTGCTAGTCCCTCCATGTTGGTCTGCTGGGCCTGTCCCTCCATGTTGGTCTGCTCTGCTAGTCCCTCCATGTTGGTCTGCTCTGCTAGTCCCTCCATGTTGGTCTGCTGGGCCTGTCCCTCCATGTTGGTCTGCTCTGCTAGTCCCTCCATGTTGGTCTGCTCTGCTAGTCCCTCCATGTTGGTCTGCTCTGCTAGTCCCTCCATGTTGGTCTGCTCTGCTAGTCCCTCCATGTTGGTCTGCTGTGCCTGGCCCTCCATGTTGGTCTGCTCTGCTAGTCCCTCCATGTTGGTCTGCTCTGCTAGTCCCTCCATGTTGGTCTGCTCTGCTAGTCCCTCCATGTTGGTCTGCTCTGCTAGTCCCTCCATGTTGGTCTGCTCTGCTAGTCCCTCCATGTTGGTCTGCTCTGCTAGTCCCTCCATGTTGGTCTGCTGGGCCTGTCCCTCCATGTTGGTCTGCTCTGCTTGTCCCTCCATGTTGGTCTGCTCTGCTAGTCCCTCCATGTTGGTCTGCTGTGCCTGGCCCTCCATGTTGGTCTGCTCTGCTAGTCCCTCCATGTTGGTCTGCTCTGCTAGTCCCTCCATGTTGGTCTGCTCTGCTAGTCCCTCCATGTTGGTCTGCTCTGCTAGTCCCTCCATGTTGGTCTGCTGGGCCTGTCCCTCCATGTTGGTCTGCTCTGCTAGTCCCTCCATGTTGGTCTGCTCTGCTAGTCCCTCCATGTTGGTCTGCTCTGCTAGTCCCTCCATGTTGGTCTGCTGGGCCTGTCCCTCCATGTTGGTCTGCTCTGCTTGTCCCTCCATGTTGGTCTGCTCTGCTAGTCCCTCCATGTTGGTCTGCTGTGCCTGGCCCTCCATGTTGGTCTGCTCTGCTAGTCCCTCCATGTTGGTCTGCTCTGCTAGTCCCTCCATGTTGGTCTGCTCTGCTAGTCCCTCCATGTTGGTCTGCTGTGCCTGGCCCTCCATGTTGGTCTGCTCTGCTACTCCCTCCATGTTGGTCTGGTCTGCTAGTCACTCCATGTTGGTCTGCTCTGCTAGTCCCTCCATGTTGGTCTGCTGTGCCTGGCCCTCCATGTTGGTCTGCTCTGCTAGTCCCTCCATGTTGGTCTGCTCTGCTAGTCCCTCCATGTTGGTCTGCTCTGCTCGTCCCTCCATGTTGGTCTGCTCTGCTAGTCCCTCCATGTTGGTCTGCTGTGCCTGGCCCTCCATGTTGGTCTGCTCTGCTTGTCCCTCCATGTTGGTCTGCTCTGCTAGTCCCTCCATGTTGGTCTGCTCTGCTGATCCCTCCATGTTGGTCTGCTCTGCTAGTCCCTCCATGTTGGTCTGCTGTGCCTGGCCCTCCATGTTGGTCTGCTCTGCTAGTCCCTCCATGTTGGTCTGCTCTGATAGTCCCTCCATGTTGGTCTGCTCTGCTAGTCCCTCCATGTTGGTCTGCTCTGCTAGTCCCTCCATGTTGGTCTGCTCTGCTAGTCCCTCCATGTTGGTCTGCTCTGCTAGTCCCTCCATGTTGGTCTGCTGGGCCTGTCCCTCCATGTTGGTCTGCTCTGCTTGTCCCTCCATGTTGGTCTGCTCTGCTAGTCCCTCGATGTTGGTCTGCTGTGCCTGGCCCTCCATGTTGGTCTGCTCTGCTAGTCCCTCCATGTTGGTCTGCTCTGCTAGTCCCTCCATGTTGGTCTGCTCTGCTAGTCCCTCCATGTTGGTCTGCTCTGCTAGTCCCTCCATGTTGGTCTGCTCTGCTAGTCCCTCCATGTTGGTCTGCTGTGCCTGGCCCTCCATGTTGGTCTGCTCTGCTTGTCCCTCCATGTTGGTCTGCTCTGCTAGTCCCTCCATGTTGGTCTGCTCTGCTAGTCCCTCCATGTTGGTCTGCTCTGCTAGTCCCTCCATGTTGGTCTGCTGTGCCTGGCCCTCCATGTTGGTCTGCTCTGCTAGTCCCTCCATGTTGGTCTGCTCTGCTAGTCCCTCCATGTTGGTCTGCTCTGCTTGTCCCTCCATGTTGGTCTGCTCTGCTAGTCCCTCCATGTTGGTCTGCTGTGCCTGGCCCTCCATGTTGGTCTGCTCTGCTAGTCCCTCCATGTTGGTCTGCTCTGCTAGTCCCTCCATGTTGGTCTGCTCTGCTAGTCCCTCCATGTTGGTCTGCTCTGCTAGTCCCTCCATGTTGGTCTGCTGGGCCTGTCCCTCCATGTTGGTCTGCTCTGCTAGTCCCTCCATGTTGGTCTGCTCTGCTAGTCCCTCCATGTTGGTCTGCTGGGCCTGTCCCTCCATGTTGGTCTGCTCTGCTAGTCCCTCCATGTTGGTCTGCTCTGCTAGTCCCTCCATGTTGGTCTGCTCTGCTAGTCCCTCCATGTTGGTCTGCTCTGCTAGTCCCTCCATGTTGGTCTGCTGTGCCTGGCCCTCCATGTTGGTCTGCTCTGCTAGTCCCTCCATGTTGGTCTGCTCTGCTAGTCCCTCCATGTTGGTCTGCTCTGCTAGTCCCTCCATGTTGGTCTGCTCTGCTAGTCCCTCCATGTTGGTCTGCTCTGCTAGTCCCTCCATGTTGGTCTGCTCTGCTAGTCCCTCCATGTTGGTCTGCTCTGCTAGTCCCTCCATGTTGGTCTGCTGGGCCTGTCCCTCCATGTTGGTCTGCTCTGCTTGTCCCTCCATGTTGGTCTGCTCTGCTAGTCCCTCCATGTTGGTCTGCTGTGCCTGGCCCTCCATGTTGGTCTGCTCTGCTAGTCCCTCCATGTTGGTCTGCTCTGCTAGTCCCTCCATGTTGGTCTGCTCTGCTAGTCCCTCCATGTTGGTCTGCTGGGCCTGTCCCTCCATGTTGGTCTGCTCTGCTAGTCCCTCCATGTTGGTCTGCTCTGCTAGTCCCTCCATGTTGGTCTGCTCTGCTAGTCCCTCCATGTTGGTCTGCTGGGCCTGTCCCTCCATGTTGGTCTGCTCTGCTTGTCCCTCCATGTTGGTCTGCTCTGCTAGTCCCTCCATGTTGGTCTGCTGTGCCTGGCCCTCCATGTTGGTCTGCTCTGCTAGTCCCTCCATGTTGGTCTGCTCTGCTAGTCCCTCCATGTTGGTCTGCTGTGCCTGGCCCTCCATGTTGGTCTGCTCTGCTACTCCCTCCATGTTGGTCTGGTCTGCTAGTCACTCCATGTTGGTCTGCTCTGCTAGTCCCTCCATGTTGGTCTGCTGTGCCTGGCCCTCCATGTTGGTCTGCTCTGCTAGTCCCTCCATGTTGGTCTGCTCTGCTAGTCCCTCCATGTTGGTCTGCTCTGCTCGTCCCTCCATGTTGGTCTGCTCTGCTAGTCCCTCCATGTTGGTCTGCTGTGCCTGGCCCTCCATGTTGGTCTGCTCTGCTAGTCCCTCCATGTTGGTCTGCTCTGCTAGTCCCTCCATGTTGGTCTGCTCTGCTTGTCCCTCCATGTTGGTCTGCTCTGCTAGTCCCTCCATGTTGGTCTGCTGTGCCTGGCCCTCCATGTTGGTCTGCTCTGCTAGTCCCTCCATGTTGGTCTGCTCTGCTAGTCCCTCCATGTTGGTCTGCTCTGCTAGTCCCTCCATGTTGGTCTGCTCTGCTAGTCCCTCCATGTTGGTCTGCTGGGCCTGTCCCTCCATGTTGGTCTGCTCTGCTAGTCCCTCAATGTTGGTCTGCTCTGCTAGTCCCTCCATGTTGGTCTGCTCTGCTAGTCCCTCCATGTTGGTCTGCTGGGCCTGTCCCTCCATGTTGGTCTGCTCTGCTAGTCCCTCCATGTTGGTCTGCTCTGCTAGTCCCTCCATGTTGGTCTGCTGGGCCTGTCCCTCCATGTTGGTCTGCTCTGCTTGTCCCTCCATGTTGGTCTGCTCTGCTAGTCCCTCCATGTTGGTCTGCTGTGCCTGGCCCTCCATGTTGGTCTGCTCTGCTAGTCCCTCCATGTTGGTCTGCTCTGCTAGTCCCTCCATGTTGGTCTGCTGTGCCTGGCCCTCCATGTTGGTCTGCTCTGCTTGTCCCTCCATGTTGGTCTGCTCTGCTAGTCCCTCCATGTTGGTCTGCTCTGCTAGTCCCTCCATGTTGGTCTGCTCTGCTAGTCCCTCCATGTTGGTCTGCTGTGCCTGGCCCTCCATGTTGGTCTGCTCTGCTAGTCCCTCCATGTTGGTCTGCTCTGCTAGTCCCTCCATGTTGGTCTGCTCTGCTTGTCCCTCCATGTTGGTCTGCTCTGCTAGTCCCTCCATGTTGGTCTGCTGTGCCTGGCCCTCCATGTTGGTCTGCTCTGCTAGTCCCTCCATGTTGGTCTGCTCTGCTAGTCCCTCCATGTTGGTCTGCTCTGCTAGTCCCTCCATGTTGGTCTGCTCTGCTAGTCCCTCCATGTTGGTCTGCTGGGCCTGTCCCTCCATGTTGGTCTGCTCTGCTAGTCCCTCCATGTTGGTCTGCTCTGCTAGTCCCTCCATGTTGGTCTGCTGGGCCTGTCCCTCCATGTTGGTCTGCTCTGCTAGTCCCTCCATGTTGGTCTGCTCTGCTAGTCCCTCCATGTTGGTCTGCTCTGCTAGTCCCTCCATGTTGGTCTGCTCTGCTAGTCCCTCCATGTTGGTCTGCTGTGCCTGGCCCTCCATGTTGGTCTGCTCTGCTAGTCCCTCCATGTTGGTCTGCTCTGCTAGTCCCTCCATGTTGGTCTGCTCTGCTAGTCCCTCCATGTTGGTCTGCTCTGCTAGTCCCTCCATGTTGGTCTGCTCTGCTAGTCCCTCCATGTTGGTCTGCTCTGCTAGTCCCTCCATGTTGGTCTGCTCTGCTAGTCCCTCCATGTTGGTCTGCTGGGCCTGTCCCTCCATGTTGGTCTGCTCTGCTAGTCCCTCCATGTTGGTCTGCTCTGCTAGTCCCTCCATGTTGGTCTGCTGGGCCTGTCCCTCCATGTTGGTCTGCTCTGCTAGTCCCTCCATGTTGGTCTGCTCTGCTAGTCCCTCCATGTTGGTCTGCTCTGCTAGTCCCTCCATGTTGGTCTGCTCTGCTAGTCCCTCCATGTTGGTCTGCTGTGCCTGGCCCTCCATGTTGGTCTGCTCTGCTAGTCCCTCCATGTTGGTCTGCTCTGCTAGTCCCTCCATGTTGGTCTGCTCTGCTAGTCCCTCCATGTTGGTCTGCTCTGCTAGTCCCTCCATGTTGGTCTGCTCTGCTAGTCCCTCCATGTTGGTCTGCTCTGCTAGTCCCTCCATGTTGGTCTGCTCTGCTAGTCCCTCCATGTTGGTCTGCTGGGCCTGTCCCTCCATGTTGGTCTGCTCTGCTTGTCCCTCCATGTTGGTCTGCTCTGCTAGTCCCTCCATGTTGGTCTGCTGTGCCTGGCCCTCCATGTTGGTCTGCTCTGCTAGTCCCTCCATGTTGGTCTGCTCTGCTAGTCCCTCCATGTTGGTCTGCTCTGCTAGTCCCTCCATGTTGGTCTGCTCTGCTAGTCCCTCCATGTTGGTCTGCTGGGCCTGTCCCTCCATGTTGGTCTGCTCTGCTAGTCCCTCCATGTTGGTCTGCTCTGCTAGTCCCTCCATGTTGGTCTGCTCTGCTAGTCCCTCCATGTTGGTCTGCTGGGCCTGTCCCTCCATGTTGGTCTGCTCTGCTTGTCCCTCCATGTTGGTCTGCTCTGCTAGTCCCTCCATGTTGGTCTGCTGTGCCTGGCCCTCCATGTTGGTCTGCTCTGCTAGTCCCTCCATGTTGGTCTGCTCTGCTAGTCCCTCCATGTTGGTCTGCTCTGCTAGTCCCTCCATGTTGGTCTGCTGTGCCTGGCCCTCCATGTTGGTCTGCTCTGCTACTCCCTCCATGTTGGTCTGGTCTGCTAGTCACTCCATGTTGGTCTGCTCTGCTAGTCCCTCCATGTTGGTCTGCTGTGCCTGGCCCTCCATGTTGGTCTGCTCTGCTAGTCCCTCCATGTTGGTCTGCTCTGCTAGTCCCTCCATGTTGGTCTGCTCTGCGAGTCCCTCCATGTTGGTCTGCTCTGCTAGTCCCTCCCTGTTGGTCTGCTCTGCTAGTCCCTCCATGTTGGTCTGCTCTGCTAGTCCCTCCATGTTGGTCTGCTCTGCTAGTCCCTCCATGTTGGTCTGCTCTGCTAGTCCCTCCATGTTGGTCTGCTGGGCCTGTCCCTCCATGTTGGTCTGCTCTGCTTGTCCCTCCATGTTGGTCTGCTCTGCTTGTCCCTCCATGTTGGTCTGCTGTGCCTGGCCCTCCATGTTGGTCTGCTCTGCTAGTCCCTCCATGTTGGTCTGCTCTGCTAGTCCCTCCATGTTGGTCTGCTCTGCTAGTCCCTCCATGTTGGTCTGCTCTGCTAGTCCCTCCATGTTGGTCTGCTCTGCTAGTCCCTCCATGTTGGTCTGCTCTGCTAGTCCCTCCATGTTGGTCTGCTCTGCTAGTCCCTCCATGTTGGTCTGCTGTGCCTGGCCCTCCATGTTGGTCTGCTCTGCTTGTCCCTCCATGTTGGTCTGCTCTGCTAGTCCCTCCATGTTGGTCTGCTCTGCTAGTCCCTCCATGTTGGTCTGCTCTGCTAGTCCCTCCATGTTGGTCTACTGTGCCTGGCCCTCCATGTTGGTCTGCTCTGCTAGTCCCTCCATGTTGGTCTGCTCTGCTAGTCCCTCCATGTTGGTCTGCTCTGCTAGTCCCTCCATGTTGGTCTGCTCTGCTAGTCCCTCCATGTTGGTCTGCTCTGCTAGTCCCTCCATGTTGGTCTGCTGGGCCTGTCCCTCCATGTTGGTCTGCTCTGCTTGTCCCTCCATGTTGGTCTGCTCTGCTAGTCCCTCCATGTTGGTCTGCTGTGCCTGGCCCTCCATGTTGGTCTGCTCTGCTAGTCCCTCCATGTTGGTCTGCTCTGCTAGTCCCTCCATGTTGGTCTGCTCTGCTAGTCCCTCCATGTTGGTCTGCTGTGCCTGGCCCTCCATGTTGGTCTGCTCTGCTACTCCCTCCATGTTGGTCTGCTCTGCTAGTCCCTCCATGTTGGTCTGCTCTGCTAGTCCCTCCATGTTGGTCTGCTGTGCCTGGCCCTCCATGTTGGTCTGCTCTGCTAGTCCCTCCATGTTGGTCTGCTGTGCCTGGCCCTCCATGTTGGTCTGCTCTGCTAGTCCCTCCATGTTGGTCTGCTCTGCTAGTCCCTCCATGTTGGTCTGCTGTGTCTGGCCCTCCATGTTGGTCTGCTCTGCTTGTCCCTCCATGTTGGTCTGCTCTGCTAGTCCCTCCATGTTGGTCTGCTCTGCTAGTCCCTCCATGTTGGTCTGCTGTGCCTGGCCCTCCATGTTGGTCTGCTCTGCTTGTCCCTCCATGTTGGTCTGCTCTGCTAGTCCCTCCATGTTGGTCTGCTCTGCTAGTCCCTCCATGTTGGTCTGCTCTGCTAGTCCCTCCATGTTGGTCTGCTCTGCTAGTCCCTCCATGTTGGTCTGCTGGGCCTGTCCCTCCATGTTGGTCTGCTCTGCTTGTCCCTCCATGTTGGTCTGCTCTGCTAGTCCCTCCATGTTGGTCTGCTCTGCTAGTCCCTCCATGTTGGTCTGCTCTGCTAGTCCCTCCATGTTGGTCTGCTCTGCTAGTCCCTCCATGTTGGTCTGCTCTGCTTGTCCCTCCATGTTGGTCTGCTCTGCTAGTCCCTCCATGTTGGTCTGCTGTGCCTGGCCCTCCATGTTGGTCTGCTCTGCTAGTCCCTCCATGTTGGTCTGCTCTGCTAGTCCCTCCATGTTGGTCTGCTCTGCTAGTCCCTCCATGTTGGTCTGCTCTGCTAGTCCCTCCATGTTGGTCTGCTCTGCTAGTCCCTCCATGTTGGTCTGCTGGGCCTGTCCCTCCATGTTGGTCTGCTCTGCTAGTCCCTCAATGTTGGTCTGCTCTGCTAGTCCCTCCATGTTGGTCTGCTCTGCTAGTCCCTCCATGTTGGTCTGCTGGGCCTGTCCTTCCATGTTGGTCTGCTCTGCTAGTCCCTCCATGTTGGTCTGCTCTGCTAGTCCCTCCATGTTGGTCTGCTGGGCCTGTCCCTCCATGTTGGTCTGCTCTGCTTGTCCCTCCATGTTGGTCTGCTCTGCTAGTCCCTCCATGTTGGGCTGCTGTGCCTGGCCCTCCATGTTGGTCTGCTCTGCTAGTCCCTCCATGTTGGTCTGCTCTGCTAGTCCCTCCATGTTGGTCTGCTGTGCCTGGCCCTCCATGTTGGTCTGCTCTGCTTGTCCCTCCATGTTGGTCTGCTCTGCTAGTCCCTCCATGTTGGTCTGCTCTGCTAGTCCCTCCATGTTGGTCTGCTCTGCTAGTCCCTCCATGTTGGTCTGCTGTGCCTGGCCCTCCATGTTGGTCTGCTCTGCTAGTCCCTCCATGTTGGTCTGCTCTGCTAGTCCCTCCATGTTGGTCTGCTCTGCTTGTCCCTCCATGTTGGTCTGCTCTGCTAGTCCCTCCATGTTGGTCTGCTGTGCCTGGCCCTCCATGTTGGTCTGCTCTGCTAGTCCCTCCATGTTGGTCTGCTCTGCTAGTCCCTCCATGTTGGTCTGCTCTGCTAGTCCCTCCATGTTGGTCTGCTCTGCTAGTCCCTCCATGTTGGTCTGCTGGGCCTGTCCCTCCATGTTGGTCTGCTCTGCTAGTCCCTCCATGTTGGTCTGCTCTGCTAGTCCCTCCATGTTGGTCTGCTGGGCCTGTCCCTCCATGTTGGTCTGCTCTGCTAGTCCCTCCATGTTGGTCTGCTCTGCTAGTCCCTCCATGTTGGTCTGCTCTGCTAGTCCCTCCATGTTGGTCTGCTCTGCTAGTCCCTCCATGTTGGTCTGCTGTGCCTGGCCCTCCATGTTGGTCTGCTCTGCTAGTCCCTCCATGTTGGTCTGCTCTGCTAGTCCCTCCATGTTGGTCTGCTCTGCTAGTCCCTCCATGTTGGTCTGCTCTGCTAGTCCCTCCATGTTGGTCTGCTCTGCTAGTCCCTCCATGTTGGTCTGCTCTGCTAGTCCCTCCATGTTGGTCTGCTCTGCTAGTCCCTCCATGTTGGTCTGCTGGGCCTGTCCCTCCATGTTGGTCTGCTCTGCTTGTCCCTCCATGTTGGTCTGCTCTGCTAGTCCCTCCATGTTGGTCTGCTGTGCCTGGCCCTCCATGTTGGTCTGCTCTGCTAGTCCCTCCATGTTGGTCTGCTCTGCTAGTCCCTCCATGTTGGTCTGCTCTGCTAGTCCCTCCATGTTGGTCTGCTCTGCTAGTCCCTCCATGTTGGTCTGCTGGGCCTGTCCCTCCATGTTGGTCTGCTCTGCTAGTCCCTCCATGTTGGTCTGCTCTGCTAGTCCCTCCATGTTGGTCTGCTCTGCTAGTCCCTCCATGTTGGTCTGCTGGGCCTGTCCCTCCATGTTGGTCTGCTCTGCTTGTCCCTCCATGTTGGTCTGCTCTGCTAGTCCCTCCATGTTGGTCTGCTGTGCCTGGCCCTCCATGTTGGTCTGCTCTGCTAGTCCCTCCATGTTTGTCTGCTCTGCTAGTCCCTCCATGTTGGTCTGCTCTGCTAGTCCCTCCATGTTGGTCTGCTGTGCCTGGCCCTCCATGTTGGTCTGCTCTGCTACTCCCTCCATGTTGGTCTGGTCTGCTAGTCACTCCATGTTGGTCTGCTCTGCTAGTCCCTCCATGTTGGTCTGCTGTGCCTGGCCCTCCATGTTGGTCTGCTCTGCTAGTCCCTCCATGTTGGTCTGCTCTGCTAGTCCCTCCATGTTGGTCTGCTCTGCTCGTCCCTCCATGTTGGTCTGCTCTGCTAGTCCCTCCATGTTGGTCTGCTGTGCCTGGCCCTCCATGTTGGTCTGCTCTGCTTGTCCCTCCATGTTGGTCTGCTCTGCTAGTCCCTCCATGTTGGTCTGCTCTGCTGATCCCTCCATGTTGGTCTGCTCTGCTAGTCCCTCCATGTTGGTCTGCTGTGCCTGGCCCTCCATGTTGGTCTGCTCTGCTAGTCCCTCCATGTTGGTCTGCTCTGCTAGTCCCTCCATGTTGGTCTGCTCTGCTAGTCCCTCCATGTTGGTCTGCTCTGCTAGTCCCTCCATGTTGGTCTGCTCTGCTAGTCCCTCCATGTTGGTCTGCTCTGCTAGTCCCTCCATGTTGGTCTGCTGGGCCTGTCCCTCCATGTTGGTCTGCTCTGCTTGTCCCTCCATGTTGGTCTGCTCTGCTAGTCCCTCGATGTTGGTCTGCTGTGCCTGGCCCTCCATGTTGGTCTGCTCTGCTAGTCCCTCCATGTTGGTCTGCTCTGCTAGTCCCTCCATGTTGGTCTGCTCTGCTAGTCCCTCCATGTTGGTCTGCTCTGCTAGTCCCTCCATGTTGGTCTGCTGTGCCTGGCCCTCCATGTTGGTCTGCTCTGCTTGTCCCTCCATGTTGGTCTGCTCTGCTAGTCCCTCCATGTTGGTCTGCTCTGCTAGTCCCTCCATGTTGGTCTGCTCTGCTAGTCCCTCCATGTTGGTCTGCTGTGCCTGGCCCTCCATGTTGGTCTGCTCTGCTAGTCCCTCCATGTTGGTCTGCTCTGCTAGTCCCTCCATGTTGGTCTGCTCTGCTTGTCCCTCCATGTTGGTCTGCTCTGCTAGTCCCTCCATGTTGGTCTGCTGTGCCTGGCCCTCCATGTTGGTCTGCTCTGCTAGTCCCTCCATGTTGGTCTGCTCTGCTAGTCCCTCCATGTTGGTCTGCTCTGCTAGTCCCTCCATGTTGGTCTGCTCTGCTAGTCCCTCCATGTTGGTCTGCTGGGCCTGTCCCTCCATGTTGGTCTGCTCTGCTAGTCCCTCCATGTTGGTCTGCTCTGCTAGTCCCTCCATGTTGGTCTGCTGGGCCTGTCCCTCCATGTTGGTCTGCTCTGCTAGTCCCTCCATGTTGGTCTGCTCTGCTAGTCCCTCCATGTTGGTCTGCTCTGCTAGTCCCTCTATGTTGGTCTGCTCTGCTAGTCCCTCCATGTTGGTCTGCTGTGCCTGGCCCTCCATGTTGGTCTGCTCTGCTAGTCCCTCCATGTTGGTCTGCTCTGCTAGTCCCTCCATGTTGGTCTGCTCTGCTAGTCCCTCCATGTTGGTCTGCTCTGCTAGTCCCTCCATGTTGGTCTGCTCTGCTAGTCCCTCCATGTTGGTCTGCTCTGCTAGTCCCTCCATGTTGGTCTGCTCTGCTAGTCCCTCCATGTTGGTCTGCTGTGCCTGGCCCTCCATGTTGGTCTGCTCTGCTAGTCCCTCCATGTTGGTCTGCTCTGCTAGTCCCTCCATGTTGGTCTGCTCTGCTAGTCCCTCCATGTTGGTCTGCTCTGCTAGTCCCTCCATGTTGGTCTGCTCTGCTAGTCCCTCCATGTTGGTCTGCTCTGCTAGTCCCTCCATGTTGGTCTGCTCTGCTAGTCCCTCCATGTTGGTCTGCTGGGCCTGTCCCTCCATGTTGGTCTGCTCTGCTTGTCCCTCCATGTTGGTCTGCTCTGCTAGTCCCTCCATGTTGGTCTGCTGTGCCTGGCCCTCCATGTTGGTCTGCTCTGCTAGTCCCTCCATGTTGGTCTGCTCTGCTAGTCCCTCCATGTTGGTCTGCTCTGCTAGTCCCTCCATGTTGGTCTGCTCTGCTAGTCCCTCCATGTTGGTCTGCTGGGCCTGTCCCTCCATGTTGGTCTGCTCTGCTAGTCCCTCCATGTTGGTCTGCTCTGCTAGTCCCTCCATGTTGGTCTGCTCTGCTAGTCCCTCCATGTTGGTCTGCTGGGCCTGTCCCTCCATGTTGGTCTGCTCTGCTTGTCCCTCCATGTTGGTCTGCTCTGCTAGTCCCTCCATGTTGGTCTGCTGTGCCTGGCCCTCCATGTTGGTCTGCTCTGCTAGTCCCTCCATGTTTGTCTGCTCTGCTAGTCCCTCCATGTTGGTCTGCTCTGCTAGTCCCTCCATGTTGGTCTGCTGTGCCTGGCCCTCCATGTTGGTCTGCTCTGCTACTCCCTCCATGTTGGTCTGGTCTGCTAGTCACTCCATGTTGGTCTGCTCTGCTAGTCCCTCCATGTTGGTCTGCTGTGCCTGGCCCTCCATGTTGGTCTGCTCTGCTAGTCCCTCCATGTTGGTCTGCTCTGCTAGTCCCTCCATGTTGGTCTGCTCTGCTCGTCCCTCCATGTTGGTCTGCTCTGCTAGTCCCTCCATGTTGGTCTGCTGTGCCTGGCCCTCCATGTTGGTCTGCTCTGCTTGTCCCTCCATGTTGGTCTGCTCTGCTAGTCCCTCCATGTTGGTCTGCTCTGCTGATCCCTCCATGTTGGTCTGCTCTGCTAGTCCCTCCATGTTGGTCTGCTGTGCCTGGCCCTCCATGTTGGTCTGCTCTGCTAGTCCCTCCATGTTGGTCTGCTCTGCTAGTCCCTCCATGTTGGTCTGCTCTGCTAGTCCCTCCATGTTGGTCTGCTCTGCTAGTCCCTCCATGTTGGTCTGCTCTGCTAGTCCCTCCATGTTGGTCTGCTCTGCTAGTCCCTCCATGTTGGTCTGCTGGGCCTGTCCCTCCATGTTGGTCTGCTCTGCTTGTCCCTCCATGTTGGTCTGCTCTGCTAGTCCCTCGATGTTGGTCTGCTGTGCCTGGCCCTCCATGTTGGTCTGCTCTGCTAGTCCCTCCATGTTGGTCTGCTCTGCTAGTCCCTCCATGTTGGTCTGCTCTGCTAGTCCCTCCATGTTGGTCTGCTCTGCTAGTCCCTCCATGTTGGTCTGCTGTGCCTGGCCCTCCATGTTGGTCTGCTCTGCTTGTCCCTCCATGTTGGTCTGCTCTGCTAGTCCCTCCATGTTGGTCTGCTCTGCTAGTCCCTCCATGTTGGTCTGCTCTGCTAGTCCCTCCATGTTGGTCTGCTGTGCCTGGCCCTCCATGTTGGTCTGCTCTGCTAGTCCCTCCATGTTGGTCTGCTCTGCTAGTCCCTCCATGTTGGTCTGCTCTGCTTGTCCCTCCATGTTGGTCTGCTCTGCTAGTCCCTCCATGTTGGTCTGCTGTGCCTGGCCCTCCATGTTGGTCTGCTCTGCTAGTCCCTCCATGTTGGTCTGCTCTGCTAGTCCCTCCATGTTGGTCTGCTCTGCTAGTCCCTCCATGTTGGTCTGCTCTGCTAGTCCCTCCATGTTGGTCTGCTGGGCCTGTCCCTCCATGTTGGTCTGCTCTGCTAGTCCCTCCATGTTGGTCTGCTCTGCTAGTCCCTCCATGTTGGTCTGCTGGGCCTGTCCCTCCATGTTGGTCTGCTCTGCTAGTCCCTCCATGTTGGTCTGCTCTGCTAGTCCCTCCATGTTGGTCTGCTCTGCTAGTCCCTCCATGTTGGTCTGCTCTGCTAGTCCCTCCATGTTGGTCTGCTGTGCCTGGCCCTCCATGTTGGTCTGCTCTGCTAGTCCCTCCATGTTGGTCTGCTCTGCTAGTCCCTCCATGTTGGTCTGCTCTGCTAGTCCCTCCATGTTGGTCTGCTCTGCTAGTCCCTCCATGTTGGTCTGCTCTGCTAGTCCCTCCATGTTGGTCTGCTCTGCTAGTCCCTCCATGTTGGTCTGCTCTGCTAGTCCCTCCATGTTGGTCTGCTGGGCCTGTCCCTCCATGTTGGTCTGCTCTGCTTGTCCCTCCATGTTGGTCTGCTCTGCTAGTCCCTCCATGTTGGTCTGCTGTGCCTGGCCCTCCATGTTGGTCTGCTCTGCTAGTCCCTCCATGTTGGTCTGCTCTGCTAGTCCCTCCATGTTGGTCTGCTCTGCTAGTCCCTCCATGTTGGTCTGCTGGGCCTGTCCCTCCATGTTGGTCTGCTCTGCTAGTCCCTCCATGTTGGTCTGCTCTGCTAGTCCCTCCATGTTGGTCTGCTCTGCTAGTCCCTCCATGTTGGTCTGCTGGGCCTGTCCCTCCATGTTGGTCTGCTCTGCTTGTCCCTCCATGTTGGTCTGCTCTGCTAGTCCCTCCATGTTGGTCTGCTGTGCCTGGCCCTCCATGTTGGTCTGCTCTGCTAGTCCCTCCATGTTGGTCTGCTCTGCTAGTCCCTCCATGTTGGTCTGCTGTGCCTGGCCCTCCATGTTGGTCTGCTCTGCTACTCCCTCCATGTTGGTCTGGTCTGCTAGTCACTCCATGTTGGTCTGCTCTGCTAGTCCCTCCATGTTGGTCTGCTGTGCCTGGCCCTCCATGTTGGTCTGCTCTGCTAGTCCCTCCATGTTGGTCTGCTCTGCTAGTCCCTCCATGTTGGTCTGCTCTGCTCGTCCCTCCATGTTGGTCTGCTCTGCTAGTCCCTCCATGTTGGTCTGCTGTGCCTGGCCCTCCATGTTGGTCTGCTCTGCTTGTCCCTCCATGTTGGTCTGCTCTGCTAGTCCCTCCATGTTGGTCTGCTCTGCTAGTCCCTCCATGTTGGTCTGCTCTGCTAGTCCCTCCATGTTGGTCTGCTCTGCTAGTCCCTCCATGTTGGTCTGCTGTGCCTGGCCCTCCATGTTGGTCTGCTCTGCTAGTCCCTCCATGTTGGTCTGCTCTGCTAGTCCCTCCATGTTGGTCTGCTCTGCTTGTCCCTCCATGTTGGTCTGCTCTGCTAGTCCCTCCATGTTGGTCTGCTGTGCCTGGCCCTCCATGTTGGTCTGCTCTGCTAGTCCCTCCATGTTGGTCTGCTCTGCTAGTCCCTCCATGTTGGTCTGCTCTGCTAGTCCCTCCATGTTGGTCTGCTCTGCTAGTCCCTCCATGTTGGTCTGCTGGGCCTGTCCCTCCATGTTGGTCTGCTCTGCTAGTCCCTCCATGTTGGTCTGCTCTGCTAGTCCCTCCATGTTGGTCTGCTGGGCCTGTCCCTCCATGTTGGTCTGCTCTGCTAGTCCCTCCATGTTGGTCTGCTCTGCTAGTCCCTCCATGTTGGTCTGCTCTGCTAGTCCCTCCATGTTGGTCTGCTCTGCTAGTCCCTCCATGTTGGTCTGCTGTGCCTGGCCCTCCATGTTGGTCTGCTCTGCTAGTCCCTCCATGTTGGTCTGCTCTGCTAGTCCCTCCATGTTGGTCTGCTCTGCTAGTCCCTCCATGTTGGTCTGCTCTGCTAGTCCCTCCATGTTGGTCTGCTCTGCTAGTCCCTCCATGTTGGTCTGCTCTGCTAGTCCCTCCATGTTGGTCTGCTGGGCCTGTCCCTCCATGTTGGTCTGCTCTGCTTGTCCCTCCATGTTGGTCTGCTCTGCTAGTCCCTCCATGTTGGTCTGCTGTGCCTGGCCCTCCATGTTGGTCTGCTCTGCTAGTCCCTCCATGTTGGTCTGCTCTGCTAGTCCCTCCATGTTGGTCTGCTCTGCTAGTCCCTCCATGTTGGTCTGCTCTGCTAGTCCCTCCATGTTGGTCTGCTGGGCCTGTCCCTCCATGTTGGTCTGCTCTGCTAGTCCCTCCATGTTGGTCTGCTCTGCTAGTCCCTCCATGTTGGTCTGCTCTGCTAGTCCCTCCATGTTGGTCTGCTGGGCCTGTCCCTCCATGTTGGTCTGCTCTGCTTGTCCCTCCATGTTGGTCTGCTCTGCTAGTCCCTCCATGTTGGTCTGCTGTGCCTGGCCCTCCATGTTGGTCTGCTCTGCTAGTCCCTCCATGTTGGTCTGCTCTGCTAGTCCCTCCATGTTGGTCTGCTCTGCTAGTCCCTCCATGTTGGTCTGCTGTGCCTGGCCCTCCATGTTGGTCTGCTCTGCTACTCCCTCCATGTTGGTCTGGTCTGCTAGTCACTCCATGTTGGTCTGCTCTGCTAGTCCCTCCATGTTGGTCTGCTGTGCCTGGCCCTCCATGTTGGTCTGCTCTGCTAGTCCCTCCATGTTGGTCTGCTCTGCTAGTCCCTCCATGTTGGTCTGCTCTGCTCGTCCCTCCATGTTGGTCTGCTCTGCTAGTCCCTCCATGTTGGTCTGCTGTGCCTGGCCCTCCATGTTGGTCTGCTCTGCTTGTCCCTCCATGTTGGTCTGCTCTGCTAGTCCCTCCATGTTGGTCTGCTCTGCTGATCCCTCCATGTTGGTCTGCTCTGCTAGTCCCTCCATGTTGGTCTGCTGTGCCTGGCCCTCCATGTTGGTCTGCTCTGCTAGTCCCTCCATGTTGGTCTGCTCTGATAGTCCCTCCATGTTGGTCTGCTCTGCTAGTCCCTCCATGTTGGTCTGCTCTGCTAGTCCCTCCATGTTGGTCTGCTCTGCTAGTCCCTCCATGTTGGTCTGCTCTGCTAGTCCCTCCATGTTGGTCTGCTGGGCCTGTCCCTCCATGTTGGTCTGCTCTGCTTGTCCCTCCATGTTGGTCTGCTCTGCTAGTCCCTCGATGTTGGTCTGCTGTGCCTGGCCCTCCATGTTGGTCTGCTCTGCTAGTCCCTCCATGTTGGTCTGCTCTGCTAGTCCCTCCATGTTGGTCTGCTCTGCTAGTCCCTCCATGTTGGTCTGCTCTGCTAGTCCCTCCATGTTGGTCTGCTCTGCTAGTCCCTCCATGTTGGTCTGCTGTGCCTGGCCCTCCATGTTGGTCTGCTCTGCTTGTCCCTCCATGTTGGTCTGCTCTGCTAGTCCCTCCATGTTGGTCTGCTCTGCTAGTCCCTCCATGTTGGTCTGCTCTGCTAGTCCCTCCATGTTGGTCTGCTGTGCCTGGCCCTCCATGTTGGTCTGCTCTGCTAGTCCCTCCATGTTGGTCTGCTCTGCTAGTCCCTCCATGTTGGTCTGCTCTGCTTGTCCCTCCATGTTGGTCTGCTCTGCTAGTCCCTCCATGTTGGTCTGCTGTGCCTGGCCCTCCATGTTGGTCTGCTCTGCTAGTCCCTCCATGTTGGTCTGCTCTGCTAGTCCCTCCATGTTGGTCTGCTCTGCTAGTCCCTCCATGTTGGTCTGCTCTGCTAGTCCCTCCATGTTGGTCTGCTGGGCCTGTCCCTCCATGTTGGTCTGCTCTGCTAGTCCCTCCATGTTGGTCTGCTCTGCTAGTCCCTCCATGTTGGTCTGCTGGGCCTGTCCCTCCATGTTGGTCTGCTCTGCTAGTCCCTCCATGTTGGTCTGCTCTGCTAGTCCCTCCATGTTGGTCTGCTCTGCTAGTCCCTCCATGTTGGTCTGCTCTGCTAGTCCCTCCATGTTGGTCTGCTGTGCCTGGCCCTCCATGTTGGTCTGCTCTGCTAGTCCCTCCATGTTGGTCTGCTCTGCTAGTCCCTCCATGTTGGTCTGCTCTGCTAGTCCCTCCATGTTGGTCTGCTCTGCTAGTCCCTCCATGTTGGTCTGCTCTGCTAGTCCCTCCATGTTGGTCTGCTCTGCTAGTCCCTCCATGTTGGTCTGCTCTGCTAGTCCCTCCATGTTGGTCTGCTGGGCCTGTCCCTCCATGTTGGTCTGCTCTGCTTGTCCCTCCATGTTGGTCTGCTCTGCTAGTCCCTCCATGTTGGTCTGCTGTGCCTGGCCCTCCATGTTGGTCTGCTCTGCTAGTCCCTCCATGTTGGTCTGCTCTGCTAGTCCCTCCATGTTGGTCTGCTCTGCTAGTCCCTCCATGTTGGTCTGCTGGGCCTGTCCCTCCATGTTGGTCTGCTCTGCTAGTCCCTCCATGTTGGTCTGCTCTGCTAGTCCCTCCATGTTGGTCTGCTCTGCTAGTCCCTCCATGTTGGTCTGCTGGGCCTGTCCCTCCATGTTGGTCTGCTCTGCTTGTCCCTCCATGTTGGTCTGCTCTGCTAGTCCCTCCATGTTGGTCTGCTGTGCCTGGCCCTCCATGTTGGTCTGCTCTGCTAGTCCCTCCATGTTGGTCTGCTCTGCTAGTCCCTCCATGTTGGTCTGCTGTGCCTGGCCCTCCATGTTGGTCTGCTCTGCTACTCCCTCCATGTTGGTCTGGTCTGCTAGTCACTCCATGTTGGTCTGCTCTGCTAGTCCCTCCATGTTGGTCTGCTGTGCCTGGCCCTCCATGTTGGTCTGCTCTGCTAGTCCCTCCATGTTGGTCTGCTCTGCTAGTCCCTCCATGTTGGTCTGCTCTGCTCGTCCCTCCATGTTGGTCTGCTCTGCTAGTCCCTCCATGTTGGTCTGCTGTGCCTGGCCCTCCATGTTGGTCTGCTCTGCTTGTCCCTCCATGTTGGTCTGCTCTGCTAGTCCCTCCATGTTGGTCTGCTCTGCTAGTCCCTCCATGTTGGTCTGCTCTGCTAGTCCCTCCATGTTGGTCTGCTGGGCCTGTCCCTCCATGTTGGTCTGCTCTGCTTGTCCCTCCATGTTGGTCTGCTCTGCTAGTCCCTCGATGTTGGTCTGCTGTGCCTGGCCCTCCATGTTGGTCTGCTCTGCTAGTCCCTCCATGTTGGTCTGCTCTGCTAGTCCCTCCATGTTGGTCTGCTGTGCCTGGCCCTCCATGTTGGTCTGCTCTGCTAGTCCCTCCATGTTGGTCTGCTCTGCTAGTCCCTCCATGTTGGTCTGCTCTGCTAGTCCCTCCATGTTGGTCTGCTCTGCTAGTCCCTCCATGTTGGTCTGCTCTGCTAGTCCCTCCATGTTGGTCTGCTCTGCTAGTCCCTCCATGTTGGTCTGCTGTGCCTGGCCCTCCATGTTGGTCTGCTCTGCTAGTCCCTCCATGTTGGTCTGCTCTGCTAGTCCCTCCATGTTGGTCTGCTCTGCTAGTCCCTCCATGTTGGTCTGCTCTGCTAGTCCCTCCATGTTGGTCTGCTCTGCTAGTCCCTCCATGTTGGTCTGCTCTGCTAGTCCCTCCATGTTGGTCTGCTCTGCTAGTCCCTCCATGTTGGTCTGCTGGGCCTGTCCCTCCATGTTGGTCTGCTCTGCTTGTCCCTCCATGTTGGTCTGCTCTGCTAGTCCCTCCATGTTGGTCTGCTGTGCCTGGCCCTCCATGTTGGTCTGCTCTGCTAGTCCCTCCATGTTGGTCTGCTCTGCTAGTCCCTCCATGTTGGTCTGCTCTGCTAGTCCCTCCATGTTGGTCTGCTCTGCTAGTCCCTCCATGTTGGTCTGCTGGGCCTGTCCCTCCATGTTGGTCTGCTCTGCTAGTCCCTCCATGTTGGTCTGCTCTGCTAGTCCCTCCATGTTGGTCTGCTCTGCTAGTCCCTCCATGTTGGTCTGCTGGGCCTGTCCCTCCATGTTGGTCTGCTCTGCTTGTCCCTCCATGTTGGTCTGCTCTGCTAGTCCCTCCATGTTGGTCTGCTGTGCCTGGCCCTCCATGTTGGTCTGCTCTGCTAGTCCCTCCATGTTGGTCTGCTCTGCTAGTCCCTCCATGTTGGTCTGCTCTGCTAGTCCCTCCATGTTGGTCTGCTGTGCCTGGCCCTCCATGTTGGTCTGCTCTGCTACTCCCTCCATGTTGGTCTGGTCTGCTAGTCACTCCATGTTGGTCTGCTCTGCTAGTCCCTCCATGTTGGTCTGCTGTGCCTGGCCCTCCATGTTGGTCTGCTCTGCTAGTCCCTCCATGTTGGTCTGCTCTGCTAGTCCCTCCATGTTGGTCTGCTCTGCTAGTCCCTCCATGTTGGTCTGCTCTGCTAGTCCCTCCATGTTGGTCTGCTCTGCTCGTCCCTCCATGTTGGTCTGCTCTGCTAGTCCCTCCATGTTGGTCTGCTGTGCCTGGCCCTCCATGTTGGTCTGCTCTGCTTGTCCCTCCATGTTGGTCTGCTCTGCTAGTCCCTCCATGTTGGTCTGCTCTGCTGATCCCTCCATGTTGGTCTGCTCTGCTAGTCCCTCCATGTTGGTCTGCTGTGCCTGGCCCTCCATGTTGGTCTGCTCTGCTAGTCCCTCCATGTTGGTCTGCTCTGATAGTCCCTCCATGTTGGTCTGCTCTGCTAGTCCCTCCATGTTGGTCTGCTCTGCTAGTCCCTCCATGTTGGTCTGCTCTGCTAGTCCCTCCATGTTGGTCTGCTCTGCTAGTCCCTCCATGTTGGTCTGCTGGGCCTGTCCCTCCATGTTGGTCTGCTCTGCTTGTCCCTCCATGTTGGTCTGCTCTGCTAGTCCCTCGATGTTGGTCTGCTGTGCCTGGCCCTCCATGTTGGTCTGCTCTGCTAGTCCCTCCATGTTGGTCTGCTCTGCTAGTCCCTCCATGTTGGTCTGCTCTGCTAGTCCCTCCATGTTGGTCTGCTCTGCTAGTCCCTCCATGTTGGTCTGCTCTGCTAGTCCCTCCATGTTGGTCTGCTGTGCCTGGCCCTCCATGTTGGTCTGCTCTGCTTGTCCCTCCATGTTGGTCTGCTCTGCTAGTCCCTCCATGTTGGTCTGCTCTGCTAGTCCCTCCATGTTGGTCTGCTCTGCTAGTCCCTCCATGTTGGTCTGCTGTGCCTGGCCCTCCATGTTGGTCTGCTCTGCTAGTCCCTCCATGTTGGTCTGCTCTGCTAGTCCCTCCATGTTGGTCTGCTCTGCTTGTCCCTCCATGTTGGTCTGCTCTGCTAGTCCCTCCATGTTGGTCTGCTGTGCCTGGCCCTCCATGTTGGTCTGCTCTGCTAGTCCCTCCATGTTGGTCTGCTCTGCTAGTCCCTCCATGTTGGTCTGCTCTGCTAGTCCCTCCATGTTGGTCTGCTCTGCTAGTCCCTCCATGTTGGTCTGCTGGGCCTGTCCCTCCATGTTGGTCTGCTCTGCTAGTCCCTCCATGTTGGTCTGCTCTGCTAGTCCCTCCATGTTGGTCTGCTGGGCCTGTCCCTCCATGTTGGTCTGCTCTGCTAGTCCCTCCATGTTGGTCTGCTCTGCTAGTCCCTCCATGTTGGTCTGCTCTGCTAGTCCCTCCATGTTGGTCTGCTCTGCTAGTCCCTCCATGTTGGTCTGCTGTGCCTGGCCCTCCATGTTGGTCTGCTCTGCTAGTCCCTCCATGTTGGTCTGCTCTGCTAGTCCCTCCATGTTGGTCTGCTCTGCTAGTCCCTCCATGTTGGTCTGCTCTGCTAGTCCCTCCATGTTGGTCTGCTCTGCTAGTCCCTCCATGTTGGTCTGCTCTGCTAGTCCCTCCATGTTGGTCTGCTCTGCTAGTCCCTCCATGTTGGTCTGCTGGGCCTGTCCCTCCATGTTGGTCTGCTCTGCTTGTCCCTCCATGTTGGTCTGCTCTGCTAGTCCCTCCATGTTGGTCTGCTGTGCCTGGCCCTCCATGTTGGTCTGCTCTGCTAGTCCCTCCATGTTGGTCTGCTGTGCCTGGCCCTCCATGTTGGTCTGCTCTGCTAGTCCCTCCATGTTGGTCTGCTCTGCTAGTCCCTCCATGTTGGTCTGCTGTGCCTGGCCCTCCATGTTGGTCTGCTCTGCTACTCCCTCCATGTTGGTCTGGTCTGCTAGTCACTCCATGTTGGTCTGCTCTGCTAGTCCCTCCATGTTGGTCTGCTGTGCCTGGCCCTCCATGTTGGTCTGCTCTGCTAGTCCCTCCATGTTGGTCTGCTCTGCTAGTCCCTCCATGTTGGTCTGCTCTGCTCGTCCCTCCATGTTGGTCTGCTCTGCTAGTCCCTCCATGTTGGTCTGCTGTGCCTGGCCCTCCATGTTGGTCTGCTCTGCTTGTCCCTCCATGTTGGTCTGCTCTGCTAGTCCCTCCATGTTGGTCTGCTCTGCTAGTCCCTCCATGTTGGTCTGCTCTGCTAGTCCCTCCATGTTGGTCTGCTCTGCTAGTCCCTCCATGTTGGTCTGCTGTGCCTGGCCCTCCATGTTGGTCTGCTCTGCTAGTCCCTCCATGTTGGTCTGCTCTGCTAGTCCCTCCATGTTGGTCTGCTCTGCTTGTCCCTCCATGTTGGTCTGCTCTGCTAGTCCCTCCATGTTGGTCTGCTGTGCCTGGCCCTCCATGTTGGTCTGCTCTGCTAGTCCCTCCATGTTGGTCTGCTCTGCTAGTCCCTCCATGTTGGTCTGCTCTGCTAGTCCCTCCATGTTGGTCTGCTCTGCTAGTCCCTCCATGTTGGTCTGCTGGGCCTGTCCCTCCATGTTGGTCTGCTCTGCTAGTCCCTCCATGTTGGTCTGCTCTGCTAGTCCCTCCATGTTGGTCTGCTGCCCTCCATGTTGCTGCTCTGCTAGTCCCTCCATGTTGGTCTGCTCTGCTAGTCCCTCCATGTTGGTCTGCTCTGCTAGTCCCTCCATGTTGGTCTGCTCTGCTAGTCCCTCCATGTTGGTCTGCTCTGCTAGTCCCTCCATGTTGGTCTGCTGCTGCTAGTCCCTCCATGTTGGTCTGCTCTGCTAGTCCCTCCATGTTGGTCTGCTCTGCTAGTCCCTCCATGTTGGTCTGCTCTGCTAGTCCCTCCATGTTGGTCTGCTCTGCTAGTCCCTCCATGTTGGTCTGCTCTGCTAGTCCCTCCATGTTGGTCTGCTCTGCTAGTCCCTCCATGTTGGTCTGCTGGGCCTGTCCCTCCATGTTGGTCTGCTCTGCTTGTCCCTCCATGTTGGTCTGCTCTGCTAGTCCCTCCATGTTGGTCTGCTGTGCCTGGCCCTCCATGTTGGTCTGCTCTGCTAGTCCCTCCATGTTGGTCTGCTCTGCTAGTCCCTCCATGTTGGTCTGCTCTGCTAGTCCCTCCATGTTGGTCTGCTCTGCTAGTCCCTCCATGTTGGTCTGCTGGGCCTGTCCCTCCATGTTGGTCTGCTCTGCTAGTCCCTCCATGTTGGTCTGCTCTGCTAGTCCCTCCATGTTGGTCTGCTCTGCTAGTCCCTCCATGTTGGTCTGCTGGGCCTGTCCCTCCATGTTGGTCTGCTCTGCTTGTCCCTCCATGTTGGTCTGCTCTGCTAGTCCCTCCATGTTGGTCTGCTGTGCCTGGCCCTCCATGTTGGTCTGCTCTGCTAGTCCCTCCATGTTGGTCTGCTCTGCTAGTCCCTCCATGTTGGTCTGCTCTGCTAGTCCCTCCATGTTGGTCTGCTGTGCCTGGCCCTCCATGTTGGTCTGCTCTGCTACTCCCTCCATGTTGGTCTGGTCTGCTAGTCACTCCATGTTGGTCTGCTCTGCTAGTCCCTCCATGTTGGTCTGCTGTGCCTGGCCCTCCATGTTGGTCTGCTCTGCTAGTCCCTCCATGTTGGTCTGCTCTGCTAGTCCCTCCATGTTGGTCTGCTCTGCTCGTCCCTCCATGTTGGTCTGCTCTGCTAGTCCCTCCATGTTGGTCTGCTGTGCCTGGCCCTCCATGTTGGTCTGCTCTGCTTGTCCCTCCATGTTGGTCTGCTCTGCTAGTCCCTCCATGTTGGTCTGCTCTGCTGATCCCTCCATGTTGGTCTGCTCTGCTAGTCCCTCCATGTTGGTCTGCTGTGCCTGGCCCTCCATGTTGGTCTGCTCTGCTAGTCCCTCCATGTTGGTCTGCTCTGATAGTCCCTCCATGTTGGTCTGCTCTGCTAGTCCCTCCATGTTGGTCTGCTCTGCTAGTCCCTCCATGTTGGTCTGCTCTGCTAGTCCCTCCATGTTGGTCTGCTCTGCTAGTCCCTCCATGTTGGTCTGCTGGGCCTGTCCCTCCATGTTGGTCTGCTCTGCTTGTCCCTCCATGTTGGTCTGCTCTGCTAGTCCCTCGATGTTGGTCTGCTGTGCCTGGCCCTCCATGTTGGTCTGCTCTGCTAGTCCCTCCATGTTGGTCTGCTCTGCTAGTCCCTCCATGTTGGTCTGCTGGTCTGCTCTGCTAGTCCCTCCATGTTGGTCTGCTGTGCCTGGCCCTCCATGTTGGTCTGCTCTGCTAGTCCCTCCATGTTGGTCTGCTCTGCTAGTCCCTCCATGTTGGTCTGCTGTGCCTGGCCCTCCATGTTGGTCTGCTCTGCTAGTCCCTCCATGTTGGTCTGCTCTGCTAGTCCCTCCATGTTGGTCTGCTCTGCTAGTCCCTCCCTGTTGGTCTGCTCTGCTAGTCCCTCCATGTTGGTCTGCTCTGCTAGTCCCTCCATGTTGGTCTGCTCTGCTAGTCCCTCCATGTTGGTCTGCTCTGCTAGTCCCTCCATGTTGGTCTGCTCTGCTAGTCCCTCCATGTTGGTCTGCTCTGCTTGTCCCTCCATGTTGGTCTGCTCTGCTAGTCCCTCCATGTTGGTCTGCTGTGCCTGGCCCTCCATGTTGGTCTGCTCTGCTTGTCCCTCCATGTTGGTCTGCTCTGCTAGTCCCTCCATGTTGGTCTGCTCTGCTAGTCCCTCCATGTTGGTCTGCTCTGCTAGTCCCTCCATGTTGGTCTGCTCTGTTAGTCCCTCCATGTTGGTCTGCTGTGCCTGGCCCTCCATGTTGGTCTGCTCTGCTACTCCCTCCATGTTGGTCTGCTCTGCTAGTCCCTCCATGTTGGTCTGCTCTGCTAGTCCCTCCATGTTGGTCTGCTGTGCCTGGCCCTCCATGTTGGTCTGCTCTGCTAGTCCCTCCATGTTGGTCTGCTCTGCTAGTCCCTCCATGTTGGTCTGCTCTGCTAGTCCCTCCATGTTGGTCTGCTCTGCTAGTCCCTCCATGTTGGTCTGCTGTGCCTGGCCCTCCATGTTGGTCTGCTCTGCTTGTCCCTCCATGTTGGTCTGCTCTGCTAGTCCCTCCATGTTGGTCTGCTCTGCTAGTCCCTCCATGTTGGTCTGCTCTGCTAGTCCCTCCATGTTGGTCTGCTGTGCCTGGCCCTCCATGTTGGTCTGCTCTGCTAGTCCCTCCATGTTGGTCTGCTCTGCTAGTCCCTCCATGTTGGTCTGCTCTGCTAGTCCCTCCATGTTGGTCTGCTGTGCCTGGCCCTCCATGTTGGTCTGCTCTGCTAGTCCCTCCATGTTGGTCTGCTCTGCTAGTCCCTCCATGTTGGTCTGCTCTGCTAGTCCCTCCATGTTGGTCTGCTCTGCTAGTCCCTCCATGTTGGTCTGCTGGGCCTGTCCCTCCATGTTGGTCTGCTCTGCTAGTCCCTCAATGTTGGTCTGCTCTGCTAGTCCCTCCATGTTGGTCTGCTCTGCTAGTCCCTCCATGTTGGTCTGCTGGGCCTGTCCCTCCATGTTGGTCTGCTCTGCTTGTCCCTCCATGTTGGTCTGCTCTGCTAGTCCCTCCATGTTGGTCTGCTGTGCCTGGCCCTCCATGTTGGTCTGCTCTGCTAGTCCCTCCATGTTGGTCTGCTCTGCTAGTCCCTCCATGTTGGTCTGCTCTGCTAGTCCCTCCATGTTGGTCTGCTGTGCCTGGCCCTCCATGTTGGTCTGCTCTGCTACTCCCGCCATGTTGGTCTGCTCTGCTAGTCCCTCCATGTTGGTCTGCTCTGCTAGTCCCTCCATGTTGGTCTGCTGTGCCTGGCCCTCCATGTTGGTCTGCTCTGCTAGTCCCTCCATGTTGGTCTGCTCTGCTAGTCCCTCCATGTTGGTCTGCTCTGCTAGTCCCTCCATGTTGGTCTGCTCTGCTAGTCCCTCCATGTTGGTCTGCTGTGCCTGGCCCTCCATGTTGGTCTGCTCTGCTTGTCCCTCCATGTTGGTCTGCTCTGCTAGTCCCTCCATGTTGGTCTGCTCTGCTAGTCCCTCCATGTTGGTCTGCTCTGCTAGTCCCTCCATGTTGGTCTGCTGTGCCTGGCCCTCCATGTTGGTCTGCTCTGCTAGTCCCTCCATGTTGGTCTGCTCTGCTAGTCCCTCCATGTTGGTCTGCTCTGCTAGTCCCTCCATGTTGGTCTGCTCTGCTAGTCCCTCCATGTTGGTCTGCTCTGCTAGTCCCTCCATGTTGGTCTGCTCTGCTAGTCCCTCCATGTTGGTCTGCTGGGCCTGTCCCTCCATGTTGGTCTGCTCTGCTTGTCCCTCCATGTTGGTCTGCTCTGCTAGTCCCTCCATGGTGGTCTGCTGTGCCTGGCCCTCCATGTTGGTCTGCTCTGCTAGTCCCTCCATGTTGGTCTGCTCTGCTAGTCCCTCCATGTTGGTCTGCTCTGCTAGTCCCTCCATGTTGGTCTGCTCTGCTAGTCCCTCCATGTTGGTCTGCTGGGCCTGTCCCTCCATGTTGGTCTGCTCTGCTAGTCCCTCCATGTTGGTCTGCTCTGCTAGTCCCTCCATGTTGGTCTGCTCTGCTAGTCCCTCCATGTTGGTCTGCTCTGCTAGTCCCTCCATGTTGGTCTGCTGGGCCTGTCCCTCCATGTTGGTCTGCTCTGCTTGTCCCTCCATGTTGGTCTGCTCTGCTAGTCCCTCCATGTTGGTCTGCTTTGCCTGGCCCTCCATGTTGGTCTGCTCTGCTAGTCCCTCCATGTTGGTCTGCTCTGCTAGTCCCTCCATGTTGGTCTGCTGTGCCTGGCCCTCCATGTTGGTCTGCTCTGCTAGTCCCTCCATGTTGGTCTGCTCTGCTAGTCCCTCCATGTTGGTCTGCTCTGCTAGTCCCTCCATGTTGGTCTGCTCTGCTAGTCCCTCCCTGTTGGTCTGCTCTGCTAGTCCCTCCATGTTGGTCTGCTCTGCTAGTCCCTCCATGTTGGTCTGCTCTGCTAGTCCCTCCATGTTGGTCTGCTCTGCTAGTCCCTCCATGTTGGTCATGACATCACATTTAGAATGTTAAGATGCCTTATATGGCTTTGCTAGAAAACTCAAGTCAATACATATATTCAATATTTGAAATTTTAGCTGCCATGAGTTTCTATCTATCTATCTATCTATCTATCTATCTATCTATCTATCTATCTATCTATCTATCTATCTATCTATCTATGCATACATCCATGTATCTATTATTGTCATGCTGCTATTGCTTTAAATTGATACAAAGCTCTAGTCATGACATCACTGGGGTGGTTTGCTTTGATGTCAAGCTGAAGTCATGACATCACATTTAGAATGTTAAGATGCCTTATATGGCTTTGCTAGAAAACTCAAGTCAATACATATATTCAATATTTAAAATTTTAGCTGCCATGAGTTTCTATCTATCTATCTATCTATCTATCTATCTATCTATCTATCTATCTATCTATCTATCTATCTATCTATCTATCTATCTATCTATCTATGCATACATCCATGTATCTATTATTGTCATGCTGCTATTGCTTTAAATTGATACAAAGCTCTAGTCATGACATCACTGGTGTGGTTTGCTTTGATGTCAAGCTGAAGTCATGACATCACATTTAGAATGTTAAGATGCCTTATATGGCTTTGCTAGAAAACTCAAGTCAATACATATATTCAATATTTGAAATTTTAGCTGCCATGAGTTTCTATCTATCTATCTATCTATCTATCTATCTATCTATCTATCTATCTATCTATCTATCTATCTATCTATCTATCTATCTATCTATCTATCTATCTATGCATACATCCATGTATCTATTATTGTCATGCTGCTATTGCTTTAAATTGATACAAAGCTCTAGTCATGACATCACTGGTGTGGTTTGCTTTGATGTCAAGCTGAAGTCATGACATCACATTTAGAATGTTAAGATGCCTTATATGGCTTTGCTAGAAAACTCAAGTCAATACATATATTCAATATTTGAAATTTTAGCTGCCATGAGTTTCTATCTATCTATCTATCTATCTATCTATCTATCTATCTATCTATCTATCTATCTATCTATCTATCTATCTATCTATCTATGCATACATCCATGTATCTATTATTGTCATGCTGCTATTGCTTTAAATTGATACAAAGCTCTAGTCATGACATCACTGTTGTGGTTTGCTTTGATGTCAAGCTCAAGTCATGACATCACATTTAGAATGTTAAGATGCCTTATATGGCTTTGCTAGAAAACTCAAGTCAATACATATATTCAATATTTAAAATTTTAGCTGCCATGAGTTTCTATCTATCTATCTATCTATCTATCTATCTATCTATCTATCTATCTATCTATCTATCTATCTATCTATCTATCTATCTATCTATCTATGCATACATCCATGTATCTATTATTGTCATGCTGCTATTGCTTTAAATTGATACAAAGCTCTAGTCATGACATCACTGGTGTGGTTTGCTTTGATGTCAAGCTGAAGTCATGACATCACATTTAGAATGTTAAGATGCCTTATATGGCTTTGCTAGAAAACTCAAGTCAATACATATATTCAATATTTGAAATTTTAGCTGCCATGAGTTTCTATCTATCTATCTATCTATCTATCTATCTATCTATCTATCTATCTATCTATCTATCTATCTATCTATCTATCTATCTATCTATCTATGCATACATCCATGTATCTATTATTGTCATGCTGCTATTGCTTTAAATTGATACAAAGCTCTAGTCATGACATCACTGGTGTGGTTTGCTTTGATGTCAAGCTGAAGTCATGACATCACATTTAGAATGTTAAGATGCCTTATATGGCTTTGCTAGAAAACTCAAGTCAATACATATATTCAATATTTAAAATTTTAGCTGCCATGAGTTTCTATCTATCTATCTATCTATCTATCTATCTATCTATCTATCTATCTATCTATCTATCTATCTATCTATCTATCTATCTATCTATCTATGCATACATCCATGTATCTATTATTGTCATGCTGCTATTGCTTTAAATTGATACAAAGCTCTAGTCATGACATCACTGGTGTGGTTTGCTTTGATGTCAAGCTGAAGTCATGACATCACATTTAGAATGTTAAGATGCCTTATATGGCTTTGCTAGAAAACTCAAGTCAATACATATATTCAATATTTAAAATTTTAGCTGCCATGAGTTTCTATCTATCTATCTATCTATCTATCTATCTATCTATCTATCTATCTATCTATCTATCTATCTATCTATCTATCTATCTATGCATACATCCATGTATCTATTATTGTCATGCTGCTATTGCTTTAAATTGATACAAAGCTCTAGTCATGACATCACTGGTGTGGTTTGCTTTGATGTCAAGCTGAAGTCATGACATCACATTTAGAATGTTAAGATGCCTTATATGGCTTTGCTAGAAAACTCAAGTCAATACATATATTCAATATTTAAAATTTTAGCTGCCATGAGTTTCTATCTATCTATCTATCTATCTATCTATCTATCTATCTATCTATCTATCTATCTATCTATCTATCTATCTATCTATCTATCTATGCATACATCCATGTATCTATTATTGTCATGCTGCTATTGCTTTAAATTGATACAAAGCTCTAGTCATGACATCACTGTTGTGGTTTGCTTTGATGTCAAGCTCAAGTCATGACATCACATTTAGAATGTTAAGATGCCTTATATGGCTTTGCTAGAAAACTCAAGTCAATACATATATTCAATATTTAAAATTTTAGCTGCCATGAGTTTCTATCTATCTATCTATCTATCTATCTATCTATCTATCTATCTATCTATCTATCTATCTATCTATCTATCTATCTATCTATCTATGCATACATCCATGTATCTATTATTGTCATGCTGCTATTGCTTTAAATTGATACAAAGCTCTAGTCATGACATCACTGTTGTGGTTTGCTTTGATGTCAAGCTCAAGTCATGACATCACATTTAGAATGTTGAGATGCCTTATATGGCTTTGCTAGAAAACTCAAGTCAATACATATATTCAATATTAAAAATTTTAGCTGCCATGAGTTTCTATCTATCTATCTATCTATCTATCTATCTATCTATCTATCTATCTATCTATCTATCTATCTTTGTATCTATCTATCTATCTATCTATCTATCTATCTATCTATCTATCTATCTATCTATCTATGCATACATCGATGTATCTATTATTGTCATGCTGCTATTGCTTTAAATTGATACAAAGCTCTAGTCATGACATCACTGTTGTGGTTTGCTTTGATGTCAAGCTCAAGTCATGACATCACATTTAGAATGTTAAGATGCCTTATATGGCTTTGCTAGAAAACTCAAGTCAATACATATATTCAATATTTAAAATGTTAGCTGCCATGAGTTTCTATCTATCTATCTATCTATCTATCTATCTATCTATCTATCTATCTATCTATCTATCTATCTATCTATCTATCTATCTATCTATGCATACATCCATGTATCTATTATTGTCATGCTGCTATTGCTTTAAATTGATACAAAGCTCTAGTCATGACATCACTGTTGTGGTTTGCTTTGATGTCAAGCTCAAGTCATGACATCACATTTAGAATGTTGAGATGCCTTATATGGCTTTGCTAGAAAACTCAAGTCAATACATATATTCAATATTAAAAATGTTAGCTGCCATGAGTTTCTATCTATCTATCTATCTATCTATCTATCTATCTATCTATCTATCTATCTATCTATCTATCTATCTATCTATCTATCTATCTATCTATCTATGCATACATCCATGTATCTATTATTGTCATGCTGCTATTGCTTTAAATTGATACAAAGCTCTAGTCATGACATCACTGTTGTGGTTTGCTTTGATGTCAAGCTCAAGTCATGACATCACATTTAGAATGTTGAGATGCCTTATATGGCTTTGCTAGAAAACTCAAGTCAATACATATATTCAATATTAAAAATGTTAGCTGCCATGAGTTTCTATCTATCTATCTATCTATCTATCTATCTATCTATCTATCTATCTATCTATCTATCTATCTATCTATCTATCTATCTATCTATGCATACATCCATGTATCTATTATTGTCATGCTGCTATTGCTTTAAATTGATACAAAGCTCTAGTCATGACATCACTGTTGTGGTTTGCTTTGATGTCAAGCTCAAGTCATGACATCACATTTAGAATGTTGAGATGCCTTATATGGCTTTGCTAGAAAACTCAAGTCAATACATATATTCAATATTAAAAATTTTAGCTGCCATGAGTTTCTATCTATCTATCTATCTATCTATCTATCTATCTATCTATCTATCTATCTATCTATCTATCTTTGTATCTATCTATCTATCTATCTATCTATCTATCTATCTATCTATCTATCTATCTATCTATCTATGCATACATCGATGTATATATTATTGTCATGCTGCTATTGCTTTAAATTGATACAAAGCTCTAGTCATGACATCACTGTTGTGGTTTGCTTTGATGTCAAGCTCAAGTCATGACATCACATTTAGAATGTTAAGATGCCTTATATGGCTTTGCTAGAAAACTCAAGTCAATACATATATTCAATATTTAAAATTTTAGCTGCCATGAGTTTCTATCTATCTATCTATCTATCTATCTATCTATCTATCTATCTATCTATCTTTGTATCTATCTATCTATCTATCTATCTATCTATCTATCTATCTATCTATCTATCTATCTATCTATCTATCTATCTATCTATCTATCTATGCATACATCCATGTATCTATTATTGTCATGCTGCTATTGCTTTAAATTGATACAAAGCTCTAGTCATGACATCACTGTTGTGGTTTGCTTTGATGTCAAGCTCAAGTCATGACATCACATTTAGAATGTTGAGATGCCTTATATGGCTTTGCTAGAAAACTCAAGTCAATACATATATTCAATATTAAAAATGTTAGCTGCCATGAGTTTCTATCTATCTATCTATCTATCTATCTATCTATCTATCTATCTATCTATCTATCTATCTATCTATCTATCTATGCATACATCCATGTATCTATTATTGTCATGCTGCTATTGCTTTAAATTGATACAAAGCTCTAGTCATGACATCACTGTTGTGGTTTGCTTTGATGTCAAGCTCAAGTCATGACATCACATTTAGAATGTTAAGATGCCTTATATGGCTTTGCTAGAAAACTCAAGTCAATACATATATTCAATATTAAAAATGTTAGCTGCCATGAGTTTCTATCTATCTATCTATCTTTCTATCTATCTATCTATCTATCTATCTATCTATCTATCTATCTATCTATCTATCTATCTATCTATCTATGCATACATCGATGTATCTATTATTGTCATGCTGCTATTGCTTTAAATTGATACAAAGCTCTAGTCATGACATCACTGTTGTGGTTTGCTTTGATGTCAAGCTCAAGTCATGACATCACATTTAGAATGTTAAGATGCCTTATATGGCTTTGCTAGAAAACTCAAGTCAATACATATATTCAATATTTAAAATTTTAGCTGCCATGAGTTTCTATCTATCTATCTATCTATCTATCTATCTATCTATCTATCTATCTTTGTATCTATCTATCTATCTATCTATCTATCTATCTATCTATCTATCTATCTATCTATCTATCTATCTATCTATCTATGCATACATCCATGTATCTATTATTGTCATGCTGCTATTGCTTTAAATTGATACAAAGCTCTAGTCATGACATCACTGTTGTGGTTTGCTTTGATGTCAAGCTCAAGTCATGACATCACATTTAGAATGTTGAGATGCCTTATATGGCTTTGCTAGAAAACTCAAGTCAATACATATATTCAATATTAAAAATGTTAGCTGCCATGAGTTTCTATCTATCTATCTATCTATCTATCTATCTATCTATCTATCTATCTATCTATCTATCTATCTATCTATCTATGCATACATCCATGTATCTATTATTGTCATGCTGCTATTGCTTTAAATTGATACAAAGCTCTAGTCATGACATCACTGTTGTGGTTTGCTTTGATGTCAAGCTCAAGTCATGACATCACATTTAGAATGTTGAGATGCCTTATATGGCTTTGCTAGAAAACTCAAGTCAATACATATATTCAATATTAAAAATTTTAGCTGCCATGAGTTTCTATCTATCTATCTATCTATCTATCTATCTATCTATCTATCTATCTATCTATCTATCTATCTATCTATCTATCTATCTATCTATGCATACATCCATGTATCTATTATTGTCATGCTGCTATTGCTTTAAATTGATACAAAGCTCTAGTCATGACATCAATGTTGTGGTTTGCTTTGATGTCAAGCTGATGTCATGACATCACATTTAGAATGTTAAGATGCCTTATATGGCTTTGCTGGAAAACTCATGTCAATACATATATTCAATATTTAAAATTTTAACTGCCATGAGTTTCTATCTATCTATCTATCTATCTATCTATCTATCTATCTATCTATCTATCTATCTATCTATCTATCTATCTATCTATCTATCTATCTATCTATCTATGCATACATCCATGTATCTATTATTGTCATGCTGCTATTGCTTTAAATTGATACAAAGCTCTAGTCATGACATCACTGTTGTGGTTTGCTTTGATGTCAAGCTCAAGTCATGACATCACATTTAGAATGTTGAGATGCCTTATATGGCTTTGCTAGAAAACTCAAGTCAATACATATATTCAATATTTAAAATTTTAGCTGCCATGAGTTTCTATCTATCTATCTATCTATCTATCTATCTATCTATCTATCTATCTATCTATCTATCTATCTATCTATCTATCTATCTATGCATACATCCATGTATCTATTATTGTCATGCTGCTATTGCTTTAAATTGATACAAAGCTCTAGTCATGACATCACTGTTGTGGTTTGCTTTGATGTCAAGCTCAAGTCATGACATCACATTTAGAATGTTGAGATGCCTTATATGGCTTTGCTAGAAAACTCAAGTCAATACATATATTCAATATTAAAAATGTTAGCTGCCATGAGTTTCTATCTATCTATCTATCTATCTATCTATCTATCTATCTATCTATCTATCTATCTATCTTTGTATCTATCTATCTATCTATCTATCTATCTATCTATCTATCTATCTATCTATCTATGCATACATCCATGTATCTATTATTGTCATGCTGCTATTGCTTTAAATTGATACAAAGCTCTAGTCATGACATCAATGTTGTGGTTTGCTTTGATGTCAAGCTGATGTCATGACATCACATTTAGAATGTTAAGATGCCTTATATGGCTTTGCTGGAAAACTCATGTCAATACATATATTCAATATTTAAAATTTTAACTGCCATGAGTTTCTATCTATCTATCTATCTATCTATCTATCTATCTATCTATCTATCTATCTATCTATCTATCTATCTATCTATCTATCTATCTATCTATCTATGCATACATCCATGTATCTATTATTGTCATGCTGCTATTGCTTTAAATTGATACAAAGCTCTAGTCATGACATCACTGTTGTGGTTTGCTTTGATGTCAAGCTCAAGTCATGACATCACATTTAGAATGTTGAGATGCCTTATATGGCTTTGCTAGAAAACTCAAGTCAATACATATATTCAATATTTAAAATTTTAGCTGCCATGAGTTTCTATCTATCTATCTATCTATCTATCTATCTATCTATCTATCTATCTATCTATCTATCTATCTATCTATCTATCTATCTATCTATCTATCTATCTATGCATACATCCATGTATCTATTATTGTCATGCTGCTATTGCTTTAAATTGATACAAAGCTCTAGTCATGACATCACTGTTGTGGTTTGCTTTGATGTCAAGCTCAAGTCATGACATCACATTTAGAATGTTGAGATGCCTTATATGGCTTTGCTAGAAAACTCAAGTCAATACATATATTCAATATTAAAAATGTTAGCTGCCATGAGTTTCTATCTATCTATCTATCTATCTATCTATCTATCTATCTATCTATCTATCTATCTATCTATCTATGCATACATCCATGTATCTATTATTGTCATGCTGCTATTGCTTTAAATTGATACAAAGCTCTAGTCATGACATCACTGTTGTGGTTTGCTTTGATGTCAAGCTCAAGTCATGACATCACATTTAGAATGTTGAGATGCCTTATATGGCTTTGCTAGAAAACTCAAGTCAATACATATATTCAATATTAAAAATTTTAGCTGCCATGAGTTTCTATCTATCTATCTATCTATCTATCTATCTATCTATCTATCTATCTATCTTTGTATCTATCTATCTATCTATCTATCTATCTATCTATCTATCTATCTATCTATCTATCTATCTATCTATCTATCTATCTATCTATCTATCTATCTATCTATCTATGCATACATCGATGTATCTATTATTGTCATGCTGCTATTGCTTTAAATTGATACAAAGCTCTAGTCATGACATCACTGTTGTGGTTTGCTTTGATGTCAAGCTCAAGTCATGACATCACATTTAGAATGTTAAGATGCCTTATATGGCTTTGCTAGAAAACTCAAGTCAATACATATATTCAATATTTAAAATTTTAGCTGCCATGAGTTTCTATCTATCTATCTATCTATCTATCTATCTATCTATCTATCTATCTATCTATCTATCTATCTTTGTATCTATCTATCTATCTATCTATCTATCTATCTATCTATCTATCTATCTATCTATCTATCTATCTATCTATGCATACATCCATGTATCTATTATTGTCATGCTGCTATTGCTTTAAATTGATACAAAGCTCTAGTCATGACATCACTGTTGTGGTTTGCTTTGATGTCAAGCTCAAGTCATGACATCACATTTAGAATGTTGAGATGCCTTATATGGCTTTGCTAGAAAACTCAAGTCAATACATATATTCAATATTAAAAATGTTAGCTGCCATGAGTTTCTATCTATCTATCTATCTATCTATCTATCTATCTATCTATCTATCTATCTATCTATCTATCTATCTATCTATCTATCTATCTATCTATCTATCTATGCATACATCCATGTATCTATTATTGTCATGCTGCTATTGCTTTAAATTGATACAAAGCTCTAGTCATGACATCACTGTTGTGGTTTGCTTTGATGTCAAGCTCAAGTCATGACATCACATTTAGAATGTTGAGATGCCTTATATGGCTTTGCTAGAAAACTCAAGTCAATACATATATTCAATATTAAAAATGTTAGCTGCCATGAGTTTCTATCTATCTATCTATCTATCTATCTATCTATCTATCTATCTATCTATCTATCTATCTATCTATCTATGCATACATCCATGTATCTATTATTGTCATGCTGCTATTGCTTTAAATTGATACAAAGCTCTAGTCATGACATCACTGTTGTGGTTTGCTTTGATGTCAAGCTCAAGTCATGACATCACATTTAGAATGTTGAGATGCCTTATATGGCTTTGCTAGAAAACTCAAGTCAATACATATATTCAATATTAAAAATTTTAGCTGCCATGAGTTTCTATCTATCTATCTATCTATCTATCTATCTATCTATCTATCTATCTATCTATCTATCTATCTATCTTTGTATCTATCTATCTATCTATCTATCTATCTATCTATCTATCTATCTATCTATCTATCTATCTATCTATCTATGCATACATCGATGTATCTATTATTGTCATGCTGCTATTGCTTTAAATTGATACAAAGCTCTAGTCATGACATCACTGTTGTGGTTTGCTTTGATGTCAAGCTCAAGTCATGACATCACATTTAGAATGTTGAGATGCCTTATATGGCTTTGCTAGAAAACTCAAGTCAATACATATATTCAATATTAAAAATGTTAGCTGCCATGAGTTTCTATCTATCTATCTATCTATCTATCTATCTATCTATCTATCTATCTATCTATCTATCTATCTATGCATACATCCATGTATCTATTATTGTCATGCTGCTATTGCTTTAAATTGATACAAAGCTCTAGTCATGACATCACTGTTGTGGTTTGCTTTGATGTCAAGCTCAAGTCATGACATCACATTTAGAATGTTAAGATGCCTTATATGGCTTTGCTAGAAAACTCAAGTCAATACATATATTCAATATTAAAAATGTTAGCTGCCATGAGTTTCTATCTATCTATCTATCTTTCTATCTATCTATCTATCTATCTATCTATCTATCTATCTATCTATCTATCTATCTATCTATCTATCTATCTATCTATGCATACATCGATGTATCTATTATTGTCATGCTGCTATTGCTTTAAATTGATACAAAGCTCTAGTCATGACATCACTGTTGTGGTTTGCTTTGATGTCAAGCTCAAGTCATGACATCACATTTAGAATGTTAAGATGCCTTATATGGCTTTGCTAGAAAACTCAAGTCAATACATATATTCAATATTTAAAATTTTAGCTGCCATGAGTTTCTATCTATCTATCTATCTATCTATCTATCTATCTATCTATCTATCTATCTATCTATCTATCTATCTATCTTTGTATCTATCTATCTATCTATCTATCTATCTATCTATCTATCTATCTATCTATCTATCTATCTATCTATGCATACATCCATGTATCTATTATTGTCATGACATCACATTTAGAATGTTGAGATGCCTTATATGGCTTTGCTAGAAAACTCAAGTCAATACATATATTCAATATTAAAAATTTTAGCTGCCATGAGTTTCTATCTATCTATCTATCTATCTATCTATCTATCTATCTATCTATCTATCTATCTATCTATCTATCTATCTATCTATCTATCTATCTATGCATACATCCATGTATCTATTATTGTCATGCTGCTATTGCTTTAAATCGATACAAAGCTCTAGTCATGACATCAATGTTGTGGTTTGCTTTGATGTCAAGCTGATGTCATGACATCACATTTAGAATGTTAAGATGCCTTATATGGCTTTGCTGGAAAACTCATGTCAATACATATATTCAATATTTAAAATTTTAACTGCCATGAGTTTCTATCTATCTATCTATCTATCTATCTATCTATCTATCTATCTATCTATCTATCTATCTATCTATCTATCTATCTATGCATACATCCATGTATCTATTATTGTCATGCTGCTATTGCTTTAAATTGATACAAAGCTCTAGTCATGACATCACTGTTGTGGTTTGCTTTGATGTCAAGCTCAAGTCATGACATCACATTTAGAATGTTGAGATGCCTTATATGGCTTTGCTAGAAAACTCAAGTCAATACATATATTCAATATTTAAAATTTTAGCTGCCATGAGTTTCTATCTATCTATCTATCTATCTATCTATCTATCTATCTATCTATCTATCTATCTATCTTTGTATCTATCTATCTATCTATCTATCTATCTATCTATCTATCTATCTATCTATCTATCTATCTATCTATCTATCTATCTATGCATACATCCATGTATCTATTATTGTCATGCTGCTATTGCTTTAAATTGATACAAAGCTCTAGTCATGACATCACTGTTGTGGTTTGCTTTGATGTCAAGCTCAAGTCATGACATCACATTTAGAATGTTAAGATGCCTTATATGGCTTTGCTAGAAAACTCAAGTCAATACATATATTCAATATTAAAAATGTTAGCTGCCATGAGTTTCTATCTATCTATCTATCTTTCTATCTATCTATCTATCTATCTATCTATCTATCTATCTATCTATCTATCTATCTATCTATCAATCTATCTATCTATCTATCTATCTATGCATACATCGATGTATCTATTATTGTCATGCTGCTATTGCTTTAAATTGATACAAAGCTCTAGTCATGACATCACTGTTGTGGTTTGCTTTGATGTCAAGCTCAAGTCATGACATCACATTTAGAATGTTAAGATGCCTTATATGGCTTTGCTAGAAAACTCAAGTCAATACATATATTCAATATTTAAAATTTTAGCTGCCATGAGTTTCTATCTATCTATCTATCTATCTATCTATCTATCTATCTATCTATCTATCTATCTATCTATCTATCTATCTATCTATCTATCTATCTTTGTATCTATCTATCTATCTATCTATCTATCTATCTATCTATCTATCTATCTATCTATCTATCTATCTATCTATCTATCTATGCATACATCCATGTATCTATTATTGTCATGACATCACATTTAGAATGTTGAGATGCCTTATATGGCTTTGCTAGAAAACTCAAGTCAATACATATATTCAATATTAAAAATTTTAGCTGCCATGAGTTTCTATCTATCTATCTATCTATCTATCTATCTATCTATCTATCTATCTATCTATCTATCTATCTATCTATCTATCTATCTATGCATACATCCATGTATCTATTATTGTCATGCTGCTATTGCTTTAAATTGATACAAAGCTCTAGTCATGACATCACTGTTGTGGTTTGCTTTGATGTCAAGCTCAAGTCATGACATCACATTTAGAATGTTGAGATGCCTTATATGGCTTTGCTAGAAAACTCAAGTCAATACATATATTCAATATTTAAAATTTTAGCTGCCATGAGTTTCTATCTATCTATCTATCTATCTATCTATCTATCTATCTATCTATCTATCTATCTATCTATCTATCTATCTATCTATCTATGCATACATCCATGTATCTATTATTGTCATGCTGCTATTGCTTTAAATTGATACAAAGCTCTAGTCATGACATCACTGTTGTGGTTTGCTTTGATGTCAAGCTCAAGTCATGACATCACATTTAGAATGTTGAGATGCCTTATATGGCTTTGCTAGAAAACTCAAGTCAATACATATATTCAATATTAAAAATGTTAGCTGCCATGAGTTTCTATCTATCTATCTATCTATCTATCTATCTATCTATCTATCTATCTATCTTTGTATCTATCTATCTATCTATCTATCTATCTATCTATCTATCTATCTATCTATGCATACATCCATGTATCTATTATTGTCATGCTGCTATTGCTTTAAATTGATACAAAGCTCTAGTCATGACATCAATGTTGTGGTTTGCTTTGATGTCAAGCTGATGTCATGACATCACATTTAGAATGTTAAGATGCCTTATATGGCTTTGCTGGAAAACTCATGTCAATACATATATTCAATATTTAAAATTTTAACTGCCATGAGTTTCTATCTATCTATCTATCTATCTATCTATCTATCTATCTATCTATCTATCTATCTATCTATCTATCTATCTATCTATCTATCTATCTATCTATCTATCTATGCATACATCCATGTATCTATTATTGTCATGCTGCTATTGCTTTAAATTGATACAAAGCTCTAGTCATGACATCACTGTTGTGGTTTGCTTTGATGTCAAGCTCAAGTCATGACATCACATTTAGAATGTTGAGATGCCTTATATGGCTTTGCTAGAAAACTCAAGTCAATACATATATTCAATATTTAAAATTTTAGCTGCCATGAGTTTCTATCTATCTATCTATCTATCTATCTATCTATCTATCTATCTATCTATCTATCTATCTATCTATCTATCTATCTATCTATCTATCTATGCATACATCCATGTATCTATTATTGTCATGCTGCTATTGCTTTAAATTGATACAAAGCTCTAGTCATGACATCACTGTTGTGGTTTGCTTTGATGTCAAGCTCAAGTCATGACATCACATTTAGAATGTTGAGATGCCTTATATGGCTTTGCTAGAAAACTCAAGTCAATACATATATTCAATATTAAAAATGTTAGCTGCCATGAGTTTCTATCTATCTATCTATCTATCTATCTATCTATCTATCTATCTATCTATCTATCTATCTATCTATCTATCTATCTATGCATACATCCATGTATCTATTATTGTCATGCTGCTATTGCTTTAAATTGATACAAAGCTCTAGTCATGACATCACTGTTGTGGTTTGCTTTGATGTCAAGCTCAAGTCATGACATCACATTTAGAATGTTGAGATGCCTTATATGGCTTTGCTAGAAAACTCAAGTCAATACATATATTCAATATTAAAAATTTTAGCTGCCATGAGTTTCTATCTATCTATCTATCTATCTATCTATCTATCTATCTATCTATCTATCTTTGTATCTATCTATCTATCTATCTATCTATCTATCTATCTATCTATCTATCTATCTATCTATCTATCTATCTATCTATGCATACATCGATGTATCTATTATTGTCATGCTGCTATTGCTTTAAATTGATACAAAGCTCTAGTCATGACATCACTGTTGTGGTTTGCTTTGATGTCAAGCTCAAGTCATGACATCACATTTAGAATGTTAAGATGCCTTATATGGCTTTGCTAGAAAACTCAAGTCAATACATATATTCAATATTTAAAATTTTAGCTGCCATGAGTTTCTATCTATCTATCTATCTATCTATCTATCTATCTATCTATCTATCTTTGTATCTATCTATCTATCTATCTATCTATCTATCTATCTATCTATCTATCTATCTATCTATCTATCTATCTATCTATCTATCTATCTATCTATCTATCTATGCATACATCCATGTATCTATTATTGTCATGCTGCTATTGCTTTAAATTGATACAAAGCTCTAGTCATGACATCACTGTTGTGGTTTGCTTTGATGTCAAGCTCAAGTCATGACATCACATTTAGAATGTTGAGATGCCTTATATGGCTTTGCTAGAAAACTCAAGTCAATACATATATTCAATATTAAAAATGTTAGCTGCCATGAGTTTCTATCTATCTATCTATCTATCTATCTATCTATCTATCTATCTATCTATCTATCTATCTATCTATCTATCTATCTATCTATGCATACATCCATGTATCTATTATTGTCATGCTGCTATTGCTTTAAATTGATACAAAGCTCTAGTCATGACATCACTGTTGTGGTTTGCTTTGATGTCAAGCTCAAGTCATGACATCACATTTAGAATGTTGAGATGCCTTATATGGCTTTGCTAGAAAACTCAAGTCAATACATATATTCAATATTAAAAATGTTAGCTGCCATGAGTTTCTATCTATCTATCTATCTATCTATCTATCTATCTATCTATCTATCTATCTATCTATCTATCTATCTATCTATCTATCTATGCATACATCCATGTATCTATTATTGTCATGCTGCTATTGCTTTAAATTGATACAAAGCTCTAGTCATGACATCACTGTTGTGGTTTGCTTTGATGTCAAGCTCAAGTCATGACATCACATTTAGAATGTTGAGATGCCTTATATGGCTTTGCTAGAAAACTCAAGTCAATACATATATTCAATATTAAAAATTTTAGCTGCCATGAGTTTCTATCTATCTATCTATCTATCTATCTATCTATCTATCTATCTATCTATCTATCTATCTATCTATCTTTGTATCTATCTATCTATCTATCTATCTATCTATCTATCTATCTATCTATCTATCTATCTATCTATGCATACATCGATGTATCTATTATTGTCATGCTGCTATTGCTTTAAATTGATACAAAGCTCTAGTCATGACATCACTGTTGTGGTTTGCTTTGATGTCAAGCTCAAGTCATGACATCACATTTAGAATGTTGAGATGCCTTATATGGCTTTGCTAGAAAACTCAAGTCAATACATATATTCAATATTAAAAATGTTAGCTGCCATGAGTTTCTATCTATCTATCTATCTATCTATCTATCTATCTATCTATCTATCTATCTATCTATCTATCTATCTATGCATACATCCATGTATCTATTATTGTCATGCTGCTATTGCTTTAAATTGATACAAAGCTCTAGTCATGACATCACTGTTGTGGTTTGCTTTGATGTCAAGCTCAAGTCATGACATCACATTTAGAATGTTAAGATGCCTTATATGGCTTTGCTAGAAAACTCAAGTCAATACATATATTCAATATTAAAAATGTTAGCTGCCATGAGTTTCTATCTATCTATCTATCTTTCTATCTATCTATCTATCTATCTATCTATCTATCTATCTATCTATCTATCTATCTATCTATCTATCTATCTATCTATCTATGCATACATCGATGTATCTATTATTGTCATGCTGCTATTGCTTTAAATTGATACAAAGCTCTAGTCATGACATCACTGTTGTGGTTTGCTTTGATGTCAAGCTCAAGTCATGACATCACATTTAGAATGTTAAGATGCCTTATATGGCTTTGCTAGAAAACTCAAGTCAATACATATATTCAATATTTAAAATTTTAGCTGCCATGAGTTTCTATCTATCTATCTATCTATCTATCTATCTATCTATCTATCTATCTATCTATCTATCTATCTTTGTATCTATCTATCTATCTATCTATCTATCTATCTATCTATCTATCTATCTATCTATCTATCTATCTATCTATCTATCTATCTATGCATACATCCATGTATCTATTATTGTCATGACATCACATTTAGAATGTTGAGATGCCTTATATGGCTTTGCTAGAAAACTCAAGTCAATACATATATTCAATATTAAAAATTTTAGCTGCCATGAGTTTCTATCTATCTATCTATCTATCTATCTATCTATCTATCTATCTATCTATCTATCTATCTATCTATCTATCTATCTATCTATCTATGCATACATCCATGTATCTATTATTGTCATGCTGCTATTGCTTTAAATCGATACAAAGCTCTAGTCATGACATCAATGTTGTGGTTTGCTTTGATGTCAAGCTGATGTCATGACATCACATTTAGAATGTTAAGATGCCTTATATGGCTTTGCTGGAAAACTCATGTCAATACATATATTCAATATTTAAAATTTTAACTGCCATGAGTTTCTATCTATCTATCTATCTATCTATCTATCTATCTATCTATCTATCTATCTATCTATCTATCTATCTATGCATACATCCATGTATCTATTATTGTCATGCTGCTATTGCTTTAAATTGATACAAAGCTCTAGTCATGACATCACTGTTGTGGTTTGCTTTGATGTCAAGCTCAAGTCATGACATCACATTTAGAATGTTGAGATGCCTTATATGGCTTTGCTAGAAAACTCAAGTCAATACATATATTCAATATTTAAAATTTTAGCTGCCATGAGTTTCTATCTATCTATCTATCTATCTATCTATCTATCTATCTATCTATCTATCTATCTTTGTATCTATCTATCTATCTATCTATCTATCTATCTATCTATCTATCTATCTATCTATCTATCTATCTATCTATGCATACATCCATGTATCTATTATTGTCATGCTGCTATTGCTTTAAATTGATACAAAGCTCTAGTCATGACATCACTGTTGTGGTTTGCTTTGATGTCAAGCTCAAGTCATGACATCACATTTAGAATGTTAAGATGCCTTATATGGCTTTGCTAGAAAACTCAAGTCAATACATATATTCAATATTAAAAATGTTAGCTGCCATGAGTTTCTATCTATCTATCTATCTTTCTATCTATCTATCTATCTATCTATCTATCTATCTATCTATCTATCTATCTATCTATCTATCTATCTATGCATACATCGATGTATCTATTATTGTCATGCTGCTATTGCTTTAAATTGATACAAAGCTCTAGTCATGACATCACTGTTGTGGTTTGCTTTGATGTCAAGCTCAAGTCATGACATCACATTTAGAATGTTAAGATGCCTTATATGGCTTTGCTAGAAAACTCAAGTCAATACATATATTCAATATTTAAAATTTTAGCTGCCATGAGTTTCTATCTATCTATCTATCTATCTATCTATCTATCTATCTATCTATCTATCTATCTATCTATCTATCTATCTATCTATCTATCTTTGTATCTATCTATCTATCTATCTATCTATCTATCTATCTATCTATCTATCTATCTATCTATCTATCTATCTATCTATGCATACATCCATGTATCTATTATTGTCATGACATCACATTTAGAATGTTGAGATGCCTTATATGGCTTTGCTAGAAAACTCAAGTCAATACATATATTCAATATTAAAAATTTTAGCTGCCATGAGTTTCTATCTATCTATCTATCTATCTATCTATCTATCTATCTATCTATCTATCTATCTATCTATCTATCTATCTATCTATCTATGCATACATCCATGTATCTATTATTGTCATGCTGCTATTGCTTTAAATTGATACAAAGCTCTAGTCATGACATCACTGTTGTGGTTTGCTTTGATGTCAAGCTCAAGTCATGACATCACATTTAGAATGTTGAGATGCCTTATATGGCTTTGCTAGAAAACTCAAGTCAATACATATATTCAATATTTAAAATTTTAGCTGCCATGAGTTTCTATCTATCTATCTATCTATCTATCTATCTATCTATCTATCTATCTATCTATCTATCTATCTATCTATCTATCTATCTTTGTATCTATCTATCTATCTATCTATCTATCTATCTATCTATCTATCTATCTATCTATCTATCTATGCATACATCCATGTATCTATTATTGTCATGCTGCTATTGCTTTAAATTGATACAAAGCTCTAGTCATGACATCACTGTTGTGGTTTGCTTTGATGTCAAGCTCAAGTCATGACATCACATTTAGAATGTTAAGATGCCTTATATGGCTTTGCTAGAAAACTCAAGTCAATACATATATTCAATATTAAAAATGTTAGCTGCCATGAGTTTCTATCTATCTATCTATCTTTCTATCTATCTATCTATCTATCTATCTATCTATCTATCTATCTATCTATCTATCTATCTATCTATCTATCTATCTATCTATGCATACATCGATGTATCTATTATTGTCATGCTGCTATTGCTTTAAATTGATACAAAGCTCTAGTCATGACATCACTGTTGTGGTTTGCTTTGATGTCAAGCTCAAGTCATGACATCACATTTAGAATGTTAAGATGCCTTATATGGCTTTGCTAGAAAACTCAAGTCAATACATATATTCAATATTTAAAATTTTAGCTGCCATGAGTTTCTATCTATCTATCTATCTATCTATCTATCTATCTATCTATCTATCTATCTATCTATCTATCTATCTATCTATCTATCTTTGTATCTATCTATCTATCTATCTATCTATCTATCTATCTATCTATCTATCTATCTATCTATCTATCTATGCATACATCCATGTATCTATTATTGTCATGACATCACATTTAGAATGTTGAGATGCCTTATATGGCTTTGCTAGAAAACTCAAGTCAATACATATATTCAATATTAAAAATTTTAGCTGCCATGAGTTTCTATCTATCTATCTATCTATCTATCTATCTATCTATCTATCTATCTATCTATCTATCTATCTATCTATCTATCTATCTATGCATACATCCATGTATCTATTATTGTCATGCTGCTATTGCTTTAAATCGATACAAAGCTCTAGTCATGACATCAATGTTGTGGTTTGCTTTGATGTCAAGCTGATGTCATGACATCACATTTAGAATGTTAAGATGCCTTATATGGCTTTGCTGGAAAACTCATGTCAATACATATATTCAATATTTAAAATTTTAACTGCCATGAGTTTCTATCTATCTATCTATCTATCTATCTATCTATCTATCTATCTATCTATCTATCTATCTATCTATGCATACATCCATGTATCTATTATTGTCATGCTGCTATTGCTTTAAATTGATACAAAGCTCTAGTCATGACATCACTGTTGTGGTTTGCTTTGATGTCAAGCTCAAGTCATGACATCACATTTAGAATGTTGAGATGCCTTATATGGCTTTGCTAGAAAACTCAAGTCAATACATATATTCAATATTTAAAATTTTAGCTGCCATGAGTTTCTATCTATCTATCTATCTATCTATCTATCTATCTATCTATCTATCTATCTATCTATCTTTGTATCTATCTATCTATCTATCTATCTATCTATCTATCTATCTATCTATCTATCTATCTATCTATCTATCTATGCATACATCCATGTATCTATTATTGTCATGCTGCTATTGCTTTAAATTGATACAAAGCTCTAGTCATGACATCACTGTTGTGGTTTGCTTTGATGTCAAGCTCAAGTCATGACATCACATTTAGAATGTTAAGATGCCTTATATGGCTTTGCTAGAAAACTCAAGTCAATACATATATTCAATATTAAAAATGTTAGCTGCCATGAGTTTCTATCTATCTATCTATCTTTCTATCTATCTATCTATCTATCTATCTATCTATCTATCTATCTATCTATCTATCTATCTATCTATCTATCTATCTATCTATGCATACATCGATGTATCTATTATTGTCATGCTGCTATTGCTTTAAATTGATACAAAGCTCTAGTCATGACATCACTGTTGTGGTTTGCTTTGATGTCAAGCTCAAGTCATGACATCACATTTAGAATGTTAAGATGCCTTATATGGCTTTGCTAGAAAACTCAAGTCAATACATATATTCAATATTTAAAATTTTAGCTGCCATGAGTTTCTATCTATCTATCTATCTATCTATCTATCTATCTATCTATCTATCTATCTATCTATCTATCTATCTATCTATCTATCTTTGTATCTATCTATCTATCTATCTATCTATCTATCTATCTATCTATCTATCTATCTATCTATCTATCTATCTATCTATCTATGCATACATCCATGTATCTATTATTGTCATGACATCACATTTAGAATGTTGAGATGCCTTATATGGCTTTGCTAGAAAACTCAAGTCAATACATATATTCAATATTAAAAATTTTAGCTGCCATGAGTTTCTATCTATCTATCTATCTATCTATCTATCTATCTATCTATCTATCTATCTATCTATCTATCTATCTATCTATCTATCTATCTATGCATACATCCATGTATCTATTATTGTCATGCTGCTATTGCTTTAAATTGATACAAAGCTCTAGTCATGACATCACTGTTGTGGTTTGCTTTGATGTCAAGCTCAAGTCATGACATCACATTTAGAATGTTGAGATGCCTTATATGGCTTTGCTAGAAAACTCAAGTCAATACATATATTCAATATTTAAAATTTTAGCTGCCATGAGTTTCTATCTATCTATCTATCTATCTATCTATCTATCTATCTATCTATCTATCTATCTATCTATCTATCTATCTATCTATCTTTGTATCTATCTATCTATCTATCTATCTATCTATCTATCTATCTATCTATCTATCTATCTATCTATCTATCTATGCATACATCCATGTATCTATTATTGTCATGCTGCTATTGCTTTAAATTGATACAAAGCTCTAGTCATGACATCACTGTTGTGGTTTGCTTTGATGTCAAGCTCAAGTCATGACATCACATTTAGAATGTTAAGATGCCTTATATGGCTTTGCTAGAAAACTCAAGTCAATACATATATTCAATATTAAAAATGTTAGCTGCCATGAGTTTCTATCTATCTATCTATCTTTCTATCTATCTATCTATCTATCTATCTATCTATCTATCTATCTATCTATCTATCTATCTATCTATCTATCTATCTATCTATCTATGCATACATCGATGTATCTATTATTGTCATGCTGCTATTGCTTTAAATTGATACAAAGCTCTAGTCATGACATCACTGTTGTGGTTTGCTTTGATGTCAAGCTCAAGTCATGACATCACATTTAGAATGTTAAGATGCCTTATATGGCTTTGCTAGAAAACTCAAGTCAATACATATATTCAATATTTAAAATTTTAGCTGCCATGAGTTTCTATCTATCTATCTATCTATCTATCTATCTATCTATCTATCTATCTATCTATCTATCTATCTATCTATCTATCTATCTATCTATCTTTGTATCTATCTATCTATCTATCTATCTATCTATCTATCTATCTATCTATCTATCTATCTATCTATCTATGCATACATCCATGTATCTATTATTGTCATGACATCACATTTAGAATGTTGAGATGCCTTATATGGCTTTGCTAGAAAACTCAAGTCAATACATATATTCAATATTAAAAATTTTAGCTGCCATGAGTTTCTATCTATCTATCTATCTATCTATCTATCTATCTATCTATCTATCTATCTATCTATCTATCTATCTATCTATCTATGCATACATCCATGTATCTATTATTGTCATGCTGCTATTGCTTTAAATCGATACAAAGCTCTAGTCATGACATCAATGTTGTGGTTTGCTTTGATGTCAAGCTGATGTCATGACATCACATTTAGAATGTTAAGATGCCTTATATGGCTTTGCTGGAAAACTCATGTCAATACATATATTCAATATTTAAAATTTTAACTGCCATGAGTTTCTATCTATCTATCTATCTATCTATCTATCTATCTATCTATCTATCTATCTATCTATCTATCTATCTATCTATGCATACATCCATGTATCTATTATTGTCATGCTGCTATTGCTTTAAATTGATACAAAGCTCTAGTCATGACATCACTGTTGTGGTTTGCTTTGATGTCAAGCTCAAGTCATGACATCACATTTAGAATGTTGAGATGCCTTATATGGCTTTGCTAGAAAACTCAAGTCAATACATATATTCAATATTTAAAATTTTAGCTGCCATGAGTTTCTATCTATCTATCTATCTATCTATCTATCTATCTATCTATCTATCTATCTATCTATCTATCTATCTATCTATCTATGCATACATCCATGTATCTATTATTGTCATGCTGCTATTGCTTTAAATTGATACAAAGCTCTAGTCATGACATCACTGTTGTGGTTTGCTTTGATGTCAAGCTCAAGTCATGACATCACATTTAGAATGTTGAGATGCCTTATATGGCTTTGCTAGAAAACTCAAGTCAATACATATATTCAATATTAAAAATGTTAGCTGCCATGAGTTTCTATCTATCTATCTATCTATCTATCTATCTATCTATCTATCTATCTATCTATCTATCTATCTATCTATCTATCTATCTATCTATCTATCTATCTATCTTTGTATCTATCTATCTATCTATCTATCTATCTATCTATCTATCTATCTATCTATCTATCTATCTATCTATCTATGCATACATCCATGTATCTATTATTGTCATGCTGCTATTGCTTTAAATTGATACAAAGCTCTAGTCATGACATCACTGTTGTGGTTTGCTTTGATGTCAAGCTCAAGTCATGACATCACATTTAGAATGTTGAGATGCCTTATATGGCTTTGCTAGAAAACTCAAGTCAATACATATATTCAATATTAAAAATGTTAGCTGCCATGAGTTTCTATCTATCTATCTATCTATCTATCTATCTATCTATCTATCTATCTATCTATCTATCTATCTATCTATCTATCTATGCATACATCCATGTATCTATTATTGTCATGCTGCTATTGCTTTAAATTGATACAAAGCTCTAGTCATGACATCACTGTTGTGGTTTGCTTTGATGTCAAGCTCAAGTCATGACATCACATTTAGAATGTTGAGATGCCTTATATGGCTTTGCTAGAAAACTCAAGTCAATACATATATTCAATATTAAAAATTTTAGCTGCCATGAGTTTCTATCTATCTATCTATCTATCTATCTATCTATCTATCTATCTATCTATCTATCTATCTATCTATCTATCTATCTATCTATCTTTGTATCTATCTATCTATCTATCTATCTATCTATCTATCTATCTATCTATCTATCTATCTATCTATCTATGCATACATCGATGTATCTATTATTGTCATGCTGCTATTGCTTTAAATTGATACAAAGCTCTAGTCATGACATCACTGTTGTGGTTTGCTTTGATGTCAAGCTCAAGTCATGACATCACATTTAGAATGTTAAGATGCCTTATATGGCTTTGCTAGAAAACTCAAGTCAATACATATATTCAATATTTAAAATTTTAGCTGCCATGAGTTTCTATCTATCTATCTATCTATCTATCTATCTATCTATCTATCTATCTATCTATCTATCTATCTATCTATCTATCTATCTATCTTTGTATCTATCTATCTATCTATCTATCTATCTATCTATCTATCTATGCATACATCCATGTATCTATTATTGTCATGCTGCTATTGCTTTAAATTGATACAAAGCTCTAGTCATGACATCACTGTTGTGGTTTGCTTTGATGTCAAGCTCAAGTCATGACATCACATTTAGAATGTTGAGATGCCTTATATGGCTTTGCTAGAAAACTCAAGTCAATACATATATTCAATATTAAAAATGTTAGCTGCCATGAGTTTCTATCTATCTATCTATCTATCTATCTATCTATCTATCTATCTATCTATCTATCTATCTATCTATCTATCTATCTATCTATCTATCTATGCATACATCCATGTATCTATTATTGTCATGCTGCTATTGCTTTAAATTGATACAAAGCTCTAGTCATGACATCACTGTTGTGGTTTGCTTTGATGTCAAGCTCAAGTCATGACATCACATTTAGAATGTTAAGATGCCTTATATGGCTTTGCTAGAAAACTCAAGTCAATACATATATTCAATATTAAAAATGTTAGCTGCCATGAGTTTCTATCTATCTATCTATCTATCTATCTATCTATCTATCTATCTATCTATCTATCTATCTATCTATCTATGCATACATCGATGTATCTATTATTGTCATGCTGCTATTGCTTTAAATTGATACAAAGCTCTAGTCATGACATCACTGTTGTGGTTTGCTTTGATGTCAAGCTCAAGTCATGACATCACATTTAGAATGTTAAGATGCCTTATATGGCTTTGCTAGAAAACTCAAGTCAATACATATATTCAATATTTAAAATTTTAGCTGCCATGAGTTTCTATCTATCTATCTATCTATCTATCTATCTATCTATCTATCTATCTATCTATCTATCTATCTATCTATCTATCTATCTATCTTTGTATCTATCTATCTATCTATCTATCTATCTATCTATCTATCTATCTATCTATCTATCTATCTATCTATCTATCTATCTATCTATCTATCTATGCATACATCCATGTATCTATTATTGTCATGCTGCTATTGCTTTAAATTGATACAAAGCTCTAGTCATGACATCACTGTTGTGGTTTGCTTTGATGTCAAGCTCAAGTCATGACATCACATTTAGAATGTTGAGATGCCTTATATGGCTTTGCTAGAAAACTCAAGTCAATACATATATTCAATATTAAAAATTTTAGCTGCCATGAGTTTCTATCTATCTATCTATCTATCTATCTATCTATCTATCTATCTATCTATCTATCTATCTATCTATCTATCTATCTATCTATCTATGCATACATCCATGTATCTATTATTGTCATGCTGCTATTGCTTTAAATTGATACAAAGCTCTAGTCATGACATCACTGTTGTGGTTTGCTTTGATGTCAAGCTCAAGTCATGACATCACATTTAGAATGTTAAGATGCCTTATATGGCTTTGCTAGAAAACTCAAGTCAATACATATATTCAATATTTAAAATTTTAGCTGCCATGAGTTTCTATCTATCTATCTATCTATCTATCTATCTATCTATCTATCTATCTATCTATCTATCTATCTATCTATCTATCTATCTTTGTATCTATCTATCTATCTATCTATCTATCTATCTATCTATCTATCTATCTATGCATACATCCATGTATCTATTATTGTCATGCTGCTATTGCTTTAAATTGATACAAAGCTCTAGTCATGACATCACTGTTGTGGTTTGCTTTGATGTCAAGCTCAAGTCATGACATCACATTTAGAATGTTGAGATGCCTTATATGGCTTTGCTAGAAAACTCAAGTCAATACATATATTCAATATTAAAAATTTTAGCTGCCATGAGTTTCTATCTATCTATCTATCTATCTATCTATCTATCTATCTATCTATCTATCTATCTATCTATCTATCTATCTATCTATCTATCTATGCATACATCCATGTATCTATTATTGTCATGCTGCTATTGCTTTAAATTGATACAAAGCTCTAGTCATGACATCAATGTTGTGGTTTGCTTTGATGTCAAGCTGATGTCATGACATCACATTTAGAATGTTAAGATGCCTTATATGGCTTTGCTGGAAAACTCATGTCAATACATATATTCAATATTTAAAATTTTAACTGCCATGAGTTTCTATCTATCTATCTATCTATCTATCTATCTATCTATCTATCTATCTATCTATCTATCTATCTATCTATCTATGCATACATCCATGTATCTATTATTGTCATGCTGCTATTGCTTTAAATTGATACAAAGCTCTAGTCATGACATCACTGTTGTGGTTTGCTTTGATGTCAAGCTCAAGTCATGACATCACATTTAGAATGTTGAGATGCCTTATATGGCTTTGCTAGAAAACTCAAGTCAATACATATATTCAATATTAAAAATTTTAGCTGCCATGAGTTTCTATCTATCTATCTATCTATCTATCTATCTATCTATCTATCTATCTATCTATCTATCTATCTATCTATCTATCTATGCATACATCCCTGTATCTATTATTGTCATGCTGCTATTGCTTTAAATTGATACAAAGCTCTAGTCATGACATCACTGTTGTGGTTTGCTTTGATGTCAAGCTCAAGTCATGACATCACATTTAGAATGTTAAGATGCCTTATATGGCTTTGCTAGAAAACTCAAGTCAATACATATATTCAATATTTAAAATTTTAGCTGCCATGAGTTTCTATCTATCTATCTATCTATCTATCTATCTATCTATCTATCTATCTATCTATCTATCTATCTATCTATCTATCTATCTATCTATCTATGCATACATCCATGTATCTATTATTGTCATGCTGCTATTGCTTTAAATTGATACAAAGCTCTAGTCATGACATCACTGTTGTGGTTTGCTTTGATGTCAAGCTCAAGTCATGACATCACATTTAGAATGTTGAGATGCCTTATATGGCTTTGCTAGAAAACTCAAGTCAATACATATATTCAATATTAAAAATTTTAGCTGCCATGAGTTTCTATCTATCTATCTATCTATCTATCTATCTATCTATCTATCTATCTATCTATCTATCTATCTATCTATCTATCTATCTATCTATCTATCTATGCATACATCCATGTATCTATTATTGTCATGCTGCTATTGCTTTAAATTGATACAAAGCTCTAGTCATGACATCAATGTTGTGGTTTGCTTTGATGTCAAGCTGATGTCATGACATCACATTTAGAATGTTAAGATGCCTTATATGGCTTTGCTGGAAAACTCATGTCAATACATATATTCAATATTTAAAATTTTAACTGCCATGAGTTTCTATCTATCTATCTATCTATCTATCTATCTATCTATCTATCTATCTATCTATCTATCTATCTATCTATCTATCTATCTATCTATCTATGCATACATCCCTGTATCTATTATTGTCATGCTGCTATTGCTTTAAATTGATACAAAGCTCTAGTCATGACATCACTGTTGTGGTTTGCTTTGATGTCAAGCTCAAGTCATGACATCACATTTAGAATGTTAAGATGCCTTATATGGCTTTGCTAGAAAACTCAAGTCAATACATATATTCAATATTTAAAATTTTAGCTGCCATGAGTTTCTATCTATCTATCTATCTATCTATCTATCTATCTATCTATCTATCTATCTATCTATCTATCTATCTATCTATCTATCTATGCATACATCCATGTATCTATTATTGTCATGCTGCTATTGCTTTAAATTGATACAAAGCTCTAGTCATGACATCACTGTTGTGGTTTGCTTTGATGTCAAGCTCAAGTCATGACATCACATTTAGAATGTTGAGATGCCTTATATGGCTTTGCTAGAAAACTCAAGTCAATACATATATTCAATATTTAAAATTTTAGCTGCCATGAGTTTCTATCTATCTATCTATCTATCTATCTATCTATCTATCTATCTATCTATCTATCTATCTATCTATCTATCTATCTATCTATGCATACATCCATGTATCTATTATTGTCATGCTGCTATTGCTTTAAATTGATACAAAGCTCTAGTCATGACATCACTGTTGTGGTTTGCTTTGATGTCAAGCTCAAGTCATGACATCACATTTAGAATGTTGAGATGCCTTATATGGCTTTGCTAGAAAACTCAAGTCAATACATATATTCAATATTAAAAATTTTAGCTGCCATGAGTTTCTATCTATCTATCTATCTATCTATCTATCTATCTATCTATCTATCTATCTATCTATCTATCTATCTATCTATCTATGCATACATCCATGTATCTATTATTGTCATGCTGCTATTGCTTTAAATTGATACAAAGCTCTAGTCATGACATCAATGTTGTGGTTTGCTTTGATGTCAAGCTGATGTCATGACATCACATTTAGAATGTTAAGATGCCTTATATGGCTTTGCTGGAAAACTCATGTCAATACATATATTCAATATTTAAAATTTTAACTGCCATGAGTTTCTATCTATCTATCTATCTATCTATCTATCTATCTATCTATCTATCTATCTATCTATCTATGCATACATCCATGTATCTATTATTGTCATGCTGCTATTGCTTTAAATTGATACAAAGCTCTAGTCATGACATCACTGTTGTGGTTTGCTTTGATGTCAAGCTCAAGTCATGACATCACATTTAGAATGTTGAGATGCCTTATATGGCTTTGCTAGAAAACTCAAGTCAATACATATATTCAATATTAAAAATTTTAGCTGCCATGAGTTTCTATCTATCTATCTATCTATCTATCTATCTATCTATCTATCTATCTATGCATACATCCATGTATCTATTATTGTCATGCTGCTATTGCTTTAAATTGATACAAAGCTCTAGTCATGACATCACTGTTGTGGTTTGCTTTGATGTCAAGCTCAAGTCATGACATCACATTTAGAATGTTGAGATGCCTTATATGGCTTTGCTAGAAAACTCAAGTCAATACATATATTCAATATTAAAAATTTTAGCTGCCATGAGTTTCTATCTATCTATCTATCTATCTATCTATCTATCTATCTATCTATCTATCTATCTATCTATCTATCTATCTATCTATGCATACATCCCTGTATCTATTATTGTCATGCTGCTATTGCTTTAAATTGATACAAAGCTCTAGTCATGACATCACTGTTGTGGTTTGCTTTGATGTCAAGCTCAAGTCATGACATCACATTTAGAATGTTGAGATGCCTTATATGGCTTTGCTAGAAAACTCAAGTCAATACATATATTCAATATTAAAAATTTTAGCTGCCATGAGTTTCTATCTATCTATCTATCTATCTATCTATCTATCTATCTATCTATCTATCTATCTATCTATCTATCTATCTATCTATCTATCTATCTATCTATGCATACATCCATGTATCTATTATTGTCATGCTGCTATTGCTTTAAATTGATACAAAGCTCTAGTCATGACATCAATGTTGTGGTTTGCTTTGATGTCAAGCTGATGTCATGACATCACATTTAGAATGTTAAGATGCCTTATATGGCTTTGCTGGAAAACTCATGTCAATACATATATTCAATATTTAAAATTTTAACTGCCATGAGTTTCTATCTATCTATCTATCTATCTATCTATCTATCTATCTATCTATCTATCTATCTATCTATCTATCTATCTATCTATCTATCTATGCATACATCCATGTATCTATTATTGTCATGCTGCTATTGCTTTAAATTGATACAAAGCTCTAGTCATGACATCACTGTTGTGGTTTGCTTTGATGTCAAGCTCAAGTCATGACATCACATTTAGAATGTTGAGATGCCTTATATGGCTTTGCTAGAAAACTCAAGTCAATACATATATTCAATATTTAAAATTTTAGCTGCCATGAGTTTCTATCTATCTATCTATCTATCTATCTATCTATCTATCTATCTATCTATCTATCTATCTATCTATCTATCTATCTATCTATCTATGCATACATCCATGTATCTATTATTGTCATGCTGCTATTGCTTTAAATTGATACAAAGCTCTAGTCATGACATCACTGTTGTGGTTTGCTTTGATGTCAAGCTCAAGTCATGACATCACATTTAGAATGTTGAGATGCCTTATATGGCTTTGCTAGAAAACTCAAGTCAATACATATATTCAATATTAAAAATTTTAGCTGCCATGAGTTTCTATCTATCTATCTATCTATCTATCTATCTATCTATCTATCTATCTATCTATCTATCTATCTATCTATCTATCTATCTATCTATCTATCTATGCATACATCCCTGTATCTATTATTGTCATGCTGCTATTGCTTTAAATTGATACAAAGCTCTAGTCATGACATCACTGTTGTGGTTTGCTTTGATGTCAAGCTCAAGTCATGACATCACATTTAGAATGTTAAGATGCCTTATATGGCTTTGCTAGAAAACTCAAGTCAATACATATATTCAATATTTAAAATTTTAGCTGCCATGAGTTTCTATCTATCTATCTATCTATCTATCTATCTATCTATCTATCTATCTATCTATCTATCTATCTATCTATCTATCTATCTATCTATGCATACATCCATGTATCTATTATTGTCATGCTGCTATTGCTTTAAATTGATACAAAGCTCTAGTCATGACATCACTGTTGTGGTTTGCTTTGATGTCAAGCTCAAGTCATGACATCACATTTAGAATGTTGAGATGCCTTATATGGCTTTGCTAGAAAACTCAAGTCAATACATATATTCAATATTAAAAATTTTAGCTGCCATGAGTTTCTATCTATCTATCTATCTATCTATCTATCTATCTATCTATCTATCTATCTATCTATCTATCTATCTATCTATCTATCTATCTATGCATACATCCATGTATCTATTATTGTCATGCTGCTATTGCTTTAAATTGATACAAAGCTCTAGTCATGACATCACTGTTGTGGTTTGCTTTGATGTCAAGCTCAAGTCATGACATCACATTTAGAATGTTGAGATGCCTTATATGGCTTTGCTAGAAAACTCAAGTCAATACATATATTCAATATTAAAAATTTTAGCTGCCATGAGTTTCTATCTATCTATCTATCTATCTATCTATCTATCTATCTATCTATCTATCTATCTATCTATCTATCTATCTATGCATACATCCATGTATCTATTATTGTCATGCTGCTATTGCTTTAAATTGATACAAAGCTCTAGTCATGACATCACTGTTGTGGTTTGCTTTGATGTCAAGCTCAAGTCATGACATCACATTTAGAATGTTGAGATGCCTTATATGGCTTTGCTAGAAAACTCAAGTCAATACATATATTCAATATTAAAAATTTTAGCTGCCATGAGTTTCTATCTATCTATCTATCTATCTATCTATCTATCTATCTATCTATCTATCTATCTATCTATCTATCTATCTATGCATACATCCATGTATCTATTATTGTCATGCTGCTATTGCTTTAAATTGATACAAAGCTCTAGTCATGACATCACTGTTGTGGTTTGCTTTGATGTCAAGCTCAAGTCATGACATCACATTTAGAATGTTAAGATGCCTTATATGGCTTTGCTAGAAAACTCAAGTCAATACATATATTCAATATTTAAAATTTTAGCTGCCATGAGTTTCTATCTATCTATCTATCTATCTATCTATCTATCTATCTATCTATCTATCTATCTATCTATCTATCTATCTATGCATACATCCATGTATCTATTATTGTCATGCTGCTATTGCTTTAAATTGATACAAAGCTCTAGTCATGACATCACTGTTGTGGTTTGCTTTGATGTCAAGCTCAAGTCATGACATCACATTTAGAATGTTGAGATGCCTTATATGGCTTTGCTAGAAAACTCAAGTCAATACATATATTCAATATTAAAAATTTTAGCTGCCATGAGTTTCTATCTATCTATCTATCTATCTATCTATCTATCTATCTATCTATCTATCTATCTATCTATCTATCTATCTATCTATGCATACATCCATGTATCTATTATTGTCATGCTGCTATTGCTTTAAATTGATACAAAGCTCTAGTCATGACATCACTGTTGTGGTTTGCTTTGATGTCAAGCTCAAGTCATGACATCACATTTAGAATGTTGAGATGCCTTATATGGCTTTGCTAGAAAACTCAAGTCAATACATATATTCAATATTAAAAATTTTAGCTGCCATGAGTTTCTATCTATCTATCTATCTATCTATCTATCTATCTATCTATCTATCTATCTATCTATCTATCTATCTATCTATCTATCTATCTATCTATGCATACATCCATGTATCTATTATTGTCATGCTGCTATTGCTTTAAATTGATACAAAGCTCTAGTCATGACATCACTGTTGTGGTTTGCTTTGATGTCAAGCTCAAGTCATGACATCACATTTAGAATGTTGAGATGCCTTATATGGCTTTGCTAGAAAACTCAAGTCAATACATATATTCAATATTTAAAATTTTAGCTGCCATGAGTTTCTATCTATCTATCTATCTATCTATCTATCTATCTATCTATCTATCTATCTATCTATCTATCTATCTATCTATCTATCTATCTATCTATGCATACATCCATGTATCTATTATTGTCATGCTGCTATTGCTTTAAATTGATACAAAGCTCTAGTCATGACATCACTGTTGTGGTTTGCTTTGATGTCAAGCTCAAGTCATGACATCACATTTAGAATGTTGAGATGCCTTATATGGCTTTGCTAGAAAACTCAAGTCAATACATATATTCAATATTAAAAATTTTAGCTGCCATGAGTTTCTATCTATCTATCTATCTATCTATCTATCTATCTATCTATCTATCTATCTATCTATCTATCTATCTATCTATCTATCTATGCATACATCCATGTATCTATTATTGTCATGCTGCTATTGCTTTAAATTGATACAAAGCTCTAGTCATGACATCACTGTTGTGGTTTGCTTTGATGTCAAGCTCAAGTCATGACATCACATTTAGAATGTTGAGATGCCTTATATGGCTTTGCTAGAAAACTCAAGTCAATACATATATTCAATATTAAAATTTTTAGCTGCCATGAGTTTCTATCTATCTATCTATCTATCTATCTATCTATCGATCTATCTATCTATCTAGGTCTATGGTGGTGGACGTGTCGGTGGAGGTAGAGGGATAGAGGTGCTCAAACTATTGTCTTTCTTTGTTTTTTTTCGTTTGTTTGTCACATCGTCGAATGATCATTGTTTGTATTATTTGTTGATAACTTTTGTTAAACAGTTTAGTGTGTTTTGTACGTTTTTTCGGGCCACGTGTGAGGATGGCGTCCTCTGAGACGCCACCTCCGCCGGCGTCGCTGCGACATGGCGTGAGGCTGGTGCCGCCGCCGGCCTCCTCTGTGGAGCAGGTACTGCTGGCTGTGGGAGAGCAGATCGGCCACGGGAACATCTCGTATGCCTCCCGCATGAACAAAGCCGTGGTGGTGTTTTTCAAAGAACAGAGCTTCGTGGCTACACTGATCGAGAGTGGATTAACTTTCAATGAGGAGTTCATTCAAGTCTCCCCGCTGGCGGTACCGTCTACGCGGATCACCGTGTCTGGTGTCCCTCCATTCATCCCGAATGAAGCGCTAGAACGGGAGCTCAAACGTTTCGGTAAGTTTGCGAGTGGTTTCCGTACTGTGGCTTTGGGATGTAAGGATGCAAAGCTAAGACATGTTCAGTCTCTGCGGAGACAGGTTTTCATGTTTTTAGATTCCCAAAACCAAACACTTGACGTGTCTTTCCGCGTCAAGCATGAGGATGGTTTCTACACGGTGTATGCAAGCTCAGGTAGCATGAAGTGTTTTGAGTGTGGAGATGTTGGCCACAAACGGATTGCTTGTCCGCACCGACAGCATGCGGTGAGACCCGCGGGGGGTGGCGGCGGTGGGGCCGATCGGCCCGTGCGGGGCGGGGCGGCGGCCGCCCCGGGCCCCCTGGCCTCCGCGGCGGCTGCCGCGGGGCCCGCGGGGTCCGCGGGTTCGGCGGCTGCTGCGGCCGGGTCCGCGGGTTCGGCGGCTGCTGCGGCCGGGTCCGCGGGTTCGGCGGCTGCTGCGGCCGGGTCCGCGGGTTCGGCGGCTGCTGCGGCCGGGTCCGCGGGGTCGGCGGCTGCTGCGGCCGGGTCCGCGGGGTCGGCGGCTGCTGCGGCCGGGTCCGCGGGCTCGGCGGCTGCTGCGGCCGGGTCCGCGGGCTCGGCGGCTGCTGCCGCGTTTTCCGTGGGCTCTGTGGCTGCTGGTGCGCCCGCCGGAGCTGCGGCGCGGCGGAGGTCTTCTGGGTCCAAATTCGTGTTCGATAAAGATCATCCAGTGAACTGTGTGGAGGTGTGTGGGCCTCACACCAAAGAGTCTAGCCGTGAGCAGGGTGAGGCGCACACAGCAGAGCAGGCGGAGACCTGTGCTCCTGAGAAGGTGAGGGCTGCAGGTGAAGCGATGCAGGTAGAAGCTGCCGAAGGAGGGCAGAAGGTACAGACCGTGTCCCAGGTTGCTCCAGAGCAAGGACAGCAGGCAGTGGTTTTTTCAGACGCTGAAAATGACTCTGATTGTGTGTCGGTAGCAGACAGTGTGTCACAGAACACAGACCTATATTCTCTCGAGGAGGTGACAGACTTCCTGGACGATTCTTTTGGAAGATCAGTAGAGGTGACAGACTATTTTCCGGACATGCAGAAGTTTGTCCAGTCTGTGAATACTCTGCAAAAGGTTGTAGGTAAGGACCTGTTGTGCGATAAAAAACGTTATCGCCTCCAAAAGCACGTGGCTCATGTGAGGAAAATTTTAAAAGGGAATAGGTTTCTGAAAAAAAGGAAAGTGTCCAAATAATCCAAAATGATCATGCTTCACTGGGTGGTTTCTCGATGCTGTATATATTTGTCTGTCCTGCTCTTTTGCCTGTCTTCTTTTAATATGCAGTCCTTAAGAGTTGCATCCTTAAACATAAATGGGGGTAGAAGTCAGCAAAAAAGAGCTTTGGTGGCTGAAACTATCAAACAGAAAAAATTGGATGTTGTTTTTCTACAAGAAACACATAGTGATCAGCTTAATGAGAGGGACTGGGGAATGTGGTGGGGGGGCCAGTATGTAATCAGCCATGGCTCCAATCGTAGCGCTGGTGTAGCTGTTTTATTCTCCCCTTCCTTGGCTCTTAACATTTTATCTAGTTCTGAAATTATGGCGGGCAGAGCTTTGATGGTGAAGGTAGAAATTCTGGGTTCTCCTTTCACTTTCTTTAATGTCTATGCACCAAATCAAAGCTCTGAACGGTTAATTTTGTTTGAACTTTTAAAAAACAGCCTGAGCAACAGTCAAGGAGAATGTATCATAATGGGGGGGGATTGGAACTGTTGTGTCGATGGCGCCTTGGACAGGATAGGGCAGGAGCTCCAGTCCCAATCATCTTCCTTCCTATCTCGGATGGTAAAAGAGGCTAACCTTGTCGACATCTGGAGGTTAAAACATCCTTCCACTCACCAATACACTTGGATGAGAGTGTCTGACGGCACAGTCAGTGCAGCCCGACTTGACAGGTTTTACATGTCTACCTCTTTTAGCAATCGTGCAGCCGCGAGTCAGATCCATCCTGTAGGTTTCACAGACCATCACTTGGTTTTATTGGAAATGGTTTTAACCTGTCCTGCTAAGCCCAGGTCATTCTGGCATTTTAACGTTAAACTTTTACATGATTTTAACTTTTGTAATCAGTTTAAATTGTTTTGGGTTCAATGGAGGTCCAGGAAAGAGGATTTCTCCTCTCTGAGTCAGTGGTGGGAGGTAGGAAAGGGACATATGAGGGTTCTCTGCCAACAGTACACCTCCTACTCGACTACAAATGTCCGGAAGGCAATAGATCAGCTGGAGGCGGAGATCAGGGAGCTAGAGTGTGCGTCTGTGGAGAACCCAGAACAATTGCTTTCAAAAAAACAGCAGTTGAACTCCTTCCTCCTAGAAAAAGCTAAAGGAGCCCTGGTCCGAGCCCGTTTCACCACTGTCAGGGACATCGATGCACCAACCACCTTCTTTTTTAACCTTGAGAAGTCAGAAAGCCGGCGGAAGCAAATAGTGTGTCTCCATCTTCCTGATGGGCGGTTAACATCAGAGCCTGCTGAGATGAGGAGGCACGCAGTTTCCTTCTACTCCGAGCTGTTTCGGGCTGAACAATGTGATGTCGAGGCTGTAGCTGACCTCACACAGGACCTCCCACAGCTGGGCCCAGCTGAGCGGGATGCCCTGAACTGCAACATTACGATGGAGGAGCTAACCTCTGCGGTAAAACAGATGGCCTCAGGAAAGGCTCCAGGTATGGATGGTTTACCGGCAGACTTTTTTAAGCATTTCTGGAGCATCCTGGGACAGGATCTGCTGGACGTGTTTCAGGAGTCTTTTGTGAGAGGAACTCTTCCAGTCTCCTGCAGGCGTGCGGTGATGTCGCTGCTTCCAAAGAAGGGGGACCTAACCATGCTAAAGAACTGGAGACCTGTAGCTCTTTTATGTACTGATTATAAAATACTTTCCAAGGTTTTAGCTAACAGACTGAAGGTTTTTATGGAGGTTTTTATTGGTGTTGAACAATCTTACTGTGTCCCTGACAGATCCATCCTGGACAATTTGTTTTTGATGAGAGATGTGTTTGATGTGTGCAGACTGTACAAGTTAAAAACAGGAATTATTTCTATTGACCAAGAAAAAGCCTTTGATCGTGTTGATCACTCCTTTTTATTTTCCACATTGCAGGCCTTTGGTGTTGGGGAGCACTTCCTGTCCTGGGTGAAGCTGTTGTACAGTGGCGCATGCTGTGTCATCAAAGTAGGCGGTGGGCTCAGTGGTCCGGTAGCAGTGGGCAGAGGTATTAGACAGGGCTGCCCGCTCTCTGGCCTACTGTATAGTGTAGCCATTGAGCCTCTCCTGTGTAGACTCAGGAGGCGGTTGACGGGCTTGCGTCTACCTGAACCGGCTCAGAGCCAGTCTTTAGTGGTATCAGCTTACGCTGACGACGTAAACGTTTTTGTCCAGGACCAGGAGGACATCCAGGAACTTAAATCTTCCTTGGATCTATACAGAAAGGCTGCATCAGCACGAGTCAACTGGCAAAAGAGTGAGGCGTGCTTAGTCGGCCACTGGAGTGCAGGGAGCACTCCTAGTCCTCCTGGGGGCCTTAGGTGGGGCAGCAGAGGGCTGAAGGTCTTGGGAGTGTATTTGGGGAGTGAAGACATAATTGCAAAAAATTGGGAGGGAGTGCTGGAAAAGGTTAAAGCCAAGTTGTCTAAATGGAAATGGTTGCTACCTCAGATGTCCTACAGGGGAAGAGTTCTGATTGTCAATAATCTTGTGGCCTCGACTCTGTGGCACAGACTCCATGTCTTGAACCCTCCACCTAGTCTCCTGGGACAGCTGCAGAAGCTCCTGGTGGACTTTTTCTGGTCGGGCCATCATTGGATACGAGCATCAGTCCTGTACCTTCCTGTGGCAGAGGGGGGGCAGGGCTTGATAGACATTGCCTCCAGGACTGCTGCTTTCAGGCTTCAGGTGGCTCAGCAGCTGCTGTACGGACGCTCTCGCTGCTGGTCGGCCATTGCTCAGTTGCTGCTCCAGAAAGTTGGGCGGCTCGGCCTCGACAAGCAGCTGTTTCTGCTGATGCCCCCTGTCCTCTGCCTCACCGAATTACCACTATTCTACAGTTCTGTTTTTGATGCTTGGAGGACACTTGTTTTCACTCGCCCACCTGACCCTAATCCTGGGATGTGGCTGTTTGAGGAGCCACTCTTCAGCAACGGTCTTCTGGCCAACACCACTTTTTCATCCACCACCCTGGAAAGTCTCTTCAGAGAAGCTGGTGTTGTGAAGCTCGGACATCTGGCTAGAACTTCCATAGAGCGACTGGTCCAAACGACTGGTGTAAAATCAGCCAGAGTGCTGCAGAACCTGGTGAAGGAGGTATGGCAGTCGCTGTCGGAACCCCTCCGGAATTATGCTCAGCGTCAAGGTCTGGTTGAACGTTGGAAGGAGGGCCAGGACTACGTCTTCCCCTCCCTGAGTGTGAGTCCTGCGGTAGGAGAATGGAGGGAAGAGAGTGGACTGTTGCTGTCCCTAAAGACACCATCACTAGGAACTTTCAGCTCCTGCACGGGGAAGCAGCTTTACCACAGCTGTGTGAAAGTGTTGAACCTGCGCTCCCTCACTGGAGTCGGAGAGTCGAGGTGGACACGGGTTTTTGGCTCAGACTTTTCCCCAAAGGGCAGCTGGAGGGTCCTGTATAAGCCCCCTGTTGAGAAGCATGTGGCCGATCTCCAGTGGAGGATTATACACGGAGCAATAGCCACGAACAGATACAGAGCTCACCTTGATCCAAGCACTGGGGAGGGATGCCTTTTCTGTGGACAGACAGAGACCACACACCACTTGTTTCTGTCCTGTCCCAGACTGGCAGACCTTTTTAAAATGGTAAAAGAGTGGGTGGGTGGTTTGGGAGAGGCTTTCTCTTTCCCATTGTTTGTCTTCGGCCCCAAATATACTCCCAAGAAAAGGAAAGTTCAGGTTTTGATCAATTTTATCTTCGCGAGCGCTAAACTCGCTATCTGGAAGAGCCGGAAAAACAAAGCTCTTGGAGTGGGCTGGACTGACCCAGTTAGTTGTTTGAAGGGTTTGGTAACGGGCCGTCTCAGAATTGAACACACCTTCTATAAGCTAACGAACAATTTGGATGTTTTTAGAGATGTGTGGGCTGCCGGACAGGTCCTATGCTCGCTGGAGGAGAACGGATCCCTAGTGTTGAATTTCTAAATGACATTTTTCTATGTGTGTGTGTGTGTATGTGTGTCCTTATTTTAACCATGCATTATTAATTTATATGTAATTCCTTTCTAAAGTGTCAGAATGTTTCATAAATAAAAGCTTGTAAAGGTCTATCTATCTATCTATCTATCTATGCATACATCCATGTATCTATTATTGTCATGCTGCTATTGCTTTAAATTGATACAAAGCTCTAGTCATGACATCACTGTTGTGGTTTGCTTTGATGTCAAGCTCAAGTCATGACATCACATTTAGAATGTTGAGATGCCTTATATGGCTTTGCTAGAAAACTCAAGTCAATACATATATTCAATATTAAAAATTTTAGCTGCCATGAGTTTCTATCTATCTATCTATCTATCTATCTATCTATCTATCTATCTATCTATCTATCTATCTATCTATCTATCTATCTATCTATGCATACATCCCTGTATCTATTATTGTCATGCTGCTATTGCTTTAAATTGATACAAAGCTCTAGTCATGACATCACTGTTGTGGTTTGCTTTGATGTCAAGCTCAAGTCATGACATCACATTTAGAATGTTAAGATGCCTTATATGGCTTTGCTAGAAAACTCAAGTCAATACATATATTCAATATTTAAAATTTTAGCTGCCATGAGTTTCTATCTATCTATCTATCTATCTATCTATCTATCTATCTATCTATCTATCTATCTATCTATCTATCTATCTATCTATCTATCTATCTATCTATCTATGCATACATCCATGTATCTATTATTGTCATGCTGCTATTGCTTTAAATTGATACAAAGCTCTAGTCATGACATCACTGTTGTGGTTTGCTTTGATGTCAAGCTCAAGTCATGACATCACATTTAGAATGTTGAGATGCCTTATATGGCTTTGCTAGAAAACTCAAGTCAATACATATATTCAATATTAAAAATTTTAGCTGCCATGAGTTTCTATCTATCTATCTATCTATCTATCTATCTATCTATCTATCTATCTATCTATCTATCTATCTATCTATCTATCTATCTATCTATCTATCTATGCATACATCCATGTATCTATTATTGTCATGCTGCTATTGCTTTAAATTGATACAAAGCTCTAGTCATGACATCACTGTTGTGGTTTGCTTTGATGTCAAGCTCAAGTCATGACATCACATTTAGAATGTTGAGATGCCTTATATGGCTTTGCTAGAAAACTCAAGTCAATACATATATTCAATATTAAAAATTTTAGCTGCCATGAGTTTCTATCTATCTATCTATCTATCTATCTATCTATCTATCTATCTATCTATCTATCTATCTATCTATCTATCTATCTATCTATCTATCTATCTATGCATACATCCATGTATCTATTATTGTCATGCTGCTATTGCTTTAAATTGATACAAAGCTCTAGTCATGACATCACTGTTGTGGTTTGCTTTGATGTCAAGCTCAAGTCATGACATCACATTTAGAATGTTGAGATGCCTTATATGGCTTTGCTAGAAAACTCAAGTCAATACATATATTCAATATTAAAAATTTTAGCTGCCATGAGTTTCTATCTATCTATCTATCTATCTATCTATCTATCTATCTATCTATCTATCTATCTATCTATCTATCTATCTATCTATCTATCTATCTATCTATGCATACATCCATGTATCTATTATTGTCATGCTGCTATTGCTTTAAATTGATACAAAGCTCTAGTCATGACATCACTGTTGTGGTTTGCTTTGATGTCAAGCTCAAGTCATGACATCACATTTAGAATGTTGAGATGCCTTATATGGCTTTGCTAGAAAACTCAAGTCAATACATATATTCAATATTTAAAATTTTAGCTGCCATGAGTTTCTATCTATCTATCTATCTATCTATCTATCTATCTATCTATCTATCTATCTATCTATCTATCTATCTATCTATCTATCTATCTATCTATCTATCTATCTATGCATACATCCATGTATCTATTATTGTCATGCTGCTATTGCTTTAAATTGATACAAAGCTCTAGTCATGACATCACTGTTGTGGTTTGCTTTGATGTCAAGCTCAAGTCATGACATCACATTTAGAATGTTGAGATGCCTTATATGGCTTTGCTAGAAAACTCAAGTCAATACATATATTCAATATTAAAAATTTTAGCTGCCATGAGTTTCTATCTATCTATCTATCTATCTATCTATCTATCTATCTATCTATCTATCTATCTATCTATCTATCTATCTATCTATCTATCTATCTATCTATCTATCTATCTATGCATACATCCATGTATCTATTATTGTCATGCTGCTATTGCTTTAAATTGATACAAAGCTCTAGTCATGACATCACTGTTGTGGTTTGCTTTGATGTCAAGCTCAAGTCATGACATCACATTTAGAATGTTGAGATGCCTTATATGGCTTTGCTAGAAAACTCAAGTCAATACATATATTCAATATTAAAAATTTTAGCTGCCATGAGTTTCTATCTATCTATCTATCTATCTATCTATCTATCTATCTATCTATCTATCTATCTATCTATCTATCTATCTATCTATCTATCTATCTATCTATCTATCTATGCATACATCCATGTATCTATTATTGTCATGCTGCTATTGCTTTAAATTGATACAAAGCTCTAGTCATGACATCACTGTTGTGGTTTGCTTTGATGTCAAGCTCAAGTCATGACATCACATTTAGAATGTTGAGATGCCTTATATGGCTTTGCTAGAAAACTCAAGTCAATACATATATTCAATATTAAAAATTTTAGCTGCCATGAGTTTCTATCTATCTATCTATCTATCTATCTATCTATCTATCTATCTATCTATCTATCTATCTATCTATCTATCTATCTATCTATCTATCTATCTATCTATCTATCTATCTATGCATACATCCATGTATCTATTATTGTCATGCTGCTATTGCTTTAAATTGATACAAAGCTCTAGTCATGACATCACTGTTGTGGTTTGCTTTGATGTCAAGCTCAAGTCATGACATCACATTTAGAATGTTGAGATGCCTTATATGGCTTTGCTAGAAAACTCAAGTCAATACATATATTCAATATTTAAAATTTTAGCTGCCATGAGTTTCTATCTATCTATCTATCTATCTATCTATCTATCTATCTATCTATCTATCTATCTATCTATCTATCTATCTATCTATCTATCTATCTATGCATACATCCATGTATCTATTATTGTCATGCTGCTATTGCTTTAAATTGATACAAAGCTCTAGTCATGACATCACTGTTGTGGTTTGCTTTGATGTCAAGCTCAAGTCATGACATCACATTTAGAATGTTGAGATGCCTTATATGGCTTTGCTAGAAAACTCAAGTCAATACATATATTCAATATTAAAAATGTTAGCTGCCATGAGTTTCTATCTATCTATCTATCTATCTATCTATCTATCTATCTATCTATCTATCTATCTATCTATCTATCTATCTATCTATCTATCTATCTATCTATCTATCTATCTATGCATACATCCATGTATCTATTATTGTCATGCTGCTATTGCTTTAAATTGATACAAAGCTCTAGTCATGACATCACTGTTGTGGTTTGCTTTGATGTCAAGCTCAAGTCATGACATCACATTTAGAATGTTGAGATGCCTTATATGGCTTTGCTAGAAAACTCAAGTCAATACATATATTCAATATTAAAAATTTTAGCTGCCATGAGTTTCTATCTATCTATCTATCTATCTATCTATCTATCTATCTATCTATCTATCTATCTATCTATCTATCTATCTATCTATCTATCTATCTATCTATCTATCTATCTATCTATCTATGCATACATCCATGTATCTATTATTGTCATGCTGCTATTGCTTTAAATTGATACAAAGCTCTAGTCATGACATCACTGTTGTGGTTTGCTTTGATGTCAAGCTCAAGTCATGACATCACATTTAGAATGTTGAGATGCCTTATATGGCTTTGCTAGAAAACTCAAGTCAATACATATATTCAATATTAAAAATTTTAGCTGCCATGAGTTTCTATCTATCTATCTATCTATCTATCTATCTATCTATCTATCTATCTATCTATCTATCTATCTATCTATCTATCTATCTATCTATCTATCTATCTATCTATCTATCTATCTATCTATCTATCTATGCATACATCCATGTATCTATTATTGTCATGCTGCTATTGCTTTAAATTGATACAAAGCTCTAGTCATGACATCACTGTTGTGGTTTGCTTTGATGTCAAGCTCAAGTCATGACATCACATTTAGAATGTTGAGATGCCTTATATGGCTTTGCTAGAAAACTCAAGTCAATACATATATTCAATATTAAAAATTTTAGCTGCCATGAGTTTCTATCTATCTATCTATCTATCTATCTATCTATCTATCTATCTATCTATCTATCTATCTATCTATCTATCTATCTATCTATCTATCTATCTATCTATGCATACATCCATGTATCTATTATTGTCATGCTGCTATTGCTTTAAATTGATACAAAGCTCTAGTCATGACATCACTGTTGTGGTTTGCTTTGATGTCAAGCTCAAGTCATGACATCACATTTAGAATGTTGAGATGCCTTATATGGCTTTGCTAGAAAACTCAAGTCAATACATATATTCAATATTTAAAATTTTAGCTGCCATGAGTTTCTATCTATCTATCTATCTATCTATCTATCTATCTATCTATCTATCTATCTATCTATCTATCTATCTATCTATCTATCTATCTATGCATACATCCATGTATCTATTATTGTCATGCTGCTATTGCTTTAAATTGATACAAAGCTCTAGTCATGACATCACTGTTGTGGTTTGCTTTGATGTCAAGCTCAAATCATGACATCACATTTAGAATGTTGAGATGCCTTATATGGCTTTGCTAGAAAACTCAAGTCAATACATATATTCAATATTAAAAATTTTAGCTGCCATGAGTTTCTATCTATCTATCTATCTATCTATCTATCTATCTATCTATCTATCTATCTATCTATCTATCTATCTATCTATCTATCTATCTATCTATCTATCTATCTATGCATACATCCCTGTATCTATTATTGTCATGCTGCTATTGCTTTAAATTGATACAAAGCTCTAGTCATGACATCACTGTTGTGGTTTGCTTTGATGTCAAGCTCAAGTCATGACATCACATTTAGAATGTTAAGATGCCTTATATGGCTTTGCTAGAAAACTCAAGTCAATACATATATTCAATATTTAAAATTTTAGCTGCCATGAGTTTCTATCTATCTATCTATCTATCTATCTATCTATCTATCTATCTATCTATCTATCTATCTATCTATCTATCTATCTATCTATCTATCTATCTATCTATCTATCTATGCATACATCCATGTATCTATTATTGTCATGCTGCTATTGCTTTAAATTGATACAAAGCTCTAGTCATGACATCACTGTTGTGGTTTGCTTTGATGTCAAGCTCAAGTCATGACATCACATTTAGAATGTTGAGATGCCTTATATGGCTTTGCTAGAAAACTCAAGTCAATACATATATTCAATATTAAAAATTTTAGCTGCCATGAGTTTCTATCTATCTATCTATCTATCTATCTATCTATCTATCTATCTATCTATCTATCTATCTATCTATCTATCTATCTATCTATGCATACATCCATGTATCTATTATTGTCATGCTGCTATTGCTTTAAATTGATACAAAGCTCTAGTCATGACATCACTGTTGTGGTTTGCTTTGATGTCAAGCTCAAGTCATGACATCACATTTAGAATGTTGAGATGCCTTATATGGCTTTGCTAGAAAACTCAAGTCAATACATATATTCAATATTAAAATTTTTAGCTGCCATGAGTTTCTATCTATCTATCTATCTATCTATCTATCTATCTATCTATCTATCTATCTATCTATCTATCTATCTATCTATCTATCTATCTATCTATCTATCTATCTATCTATCTATCTATGCATACATCCATGTATCTATTATTGTCATGCTGCTATTGCTTTAAATTGATACAAAGCTCTAGTCATGACATCACTGTTGTGGTTTGCTTTGATGTCAAGCTCAAGTCATGACATCACATTTAGAATGTTGAGATGCCTTATATGGCTTTGCTAGAAAACTCAAGTCAATACATATATTCAATATTTAAAATTTTAGCTGCCATGAGTTTCTATCTATCTATCTATCTATCTATCTATCTATCTATCTATCTATCTATCTATCTATCTATCTATCTATCTATCTATCTATCTATGCATACATCCATGTATCTATTATTGTCATGCTGCTATTGCTTTAAATTGATACAAAGCTCTAGTCATGACATCACTGTTGTGGTTTGCTTTGATGTCAAGCTCAAGTCATGACATCACATTTAGAATGTTGAGATGCCTTATATGGCTTTGCTAGAAAACTCAAGTCAATACATATATTCAATATTAAAAATTTTAGCTGCCATGAGTTTCTATCTATCTATCTATCTATCTATCTATCTATCTATCTATCTATCTATCTATCTATCTATCTATCTATCTATCTATCTATCTATCTATCTATCTATCTATGCATACATCCCTGTATCTATTATTGTCATGCTGCTATTGCTTTAAATTGATACAAAGCTCTAGTCATGACATCACTGTTGTGGTTTGCTTTGATGTCAAGCTCAAGTCATGACATCACATTTAGAATGTTAAGATGCCTTATATGGCTTTGCTAGAAAACTCAAGTCAATACATATATTCAATATTTAAAATTTTAGCTGCCATGAGTTTCTATCTATCTATCTATCTATCTATCTATCTATCTATCTATCTATCTATCTATCTATCTATCTATCTATCTATCTATCTATGCATACATCCATGTATCTATTATTGTCATGCTGCTATTGCTTTAAATTGATACAAAGCTCTAGTCATGACATCACTGTTGTGGTTTGCTTTGATGTCAAGCTCAAGTCATGACATCACATTTAGAATGTTGAGATGCCTTATATGGCTTTGCTAGAAAACTCAAGTCAATACATATATTCAATATTAAAAATTTTAGCTGCCATGAGTTTCTATCTATCTATCTATCTATCTATCTATCTATCTATCTATCTATCTATCTATCTATCTATCTATCTATCTATCTATCTATCTATCTATGCATACATCCATGTATCTATTATTGTCATGCTGCTATTGCTTTAAATTGATACAAAGCTCTAGTCATGACATCACTGTTGTGGTTTGCTTTGATGTCAAGCTCAAGTCATGACATCACATTTAGAATGTTGAGATGCCTTATATGGCTTTGCTAGAAAACTCAAGTCAATACATATATTCAATATTAAAAATGTTAGCTGCCATGAGTTTCTATCTATCTATCTATCTATCTATCTATCTATCTATCTATCTATCTATCTATCTATCTATCTATCTATCTATCTATCTATCTATCTATCTATGCATACATCCCTGTATCTATTATTGTCATGCTGCTATTGCTTTAAATTGATACAAAGCTCTAGTCATGACATCACTGTTGTGGTTTGCTTTGATGTCAAGCTCAAGTCATGACATCACATTTAGAATGTTAAGATGCCTTATATGGCTTTGCTAGAAAACTCAAGTCAATACATATATTCAATATTTAAAATTTTAGCTGCCATGAGTTTCTATCTATCTATCTATCTATCTATCTATCTATCTATCTATCTATCTATCTATCTATCTATCTATCTATCTATCTATCTATCTATCTATGCATACATCCATGTATCTATTATTGTCATGCTGCTATTGCTTTAAATTGATACAAAGCTCTAGTCATGACATCACTGTTGTGGTTTGCTTTGATGTCAAGCTCAAGTCATGACATCACATTTAGAATGTTGAGATGCCTTATATGGCTTTGCTAGAAAACTCAAGTCAATACATATATTCAATATTAAAAATTTTAGCTGCCATGAGTTTCTATCTATCTATCTATCTATCTATCTATCTATCTATCTATCTATCTATCTATCTATCTATCTATCTATCTATCTATCTATCTATCTATGCATACATCCATGTATCTATTATTGTCATGCTGCTATTGCTTTAAATTGATACAAAGCTCTAGTCATGACATCACTGTTGTGGTTTGCTTTGATGTCAAGCTCAAGTCATGACATCACATTTAGAATGTTGAGATGCCTTATATGGCTTTGCTAGAAAACTCAAGTCAATACATATATTCAATATTAAAAATTTTAGCTGCCATGAGTTTCTATCTATCTATCTATCTATCTATCTATCTATCTATCTATCTATCTATCTATCTATCTATCTATCTATCTATCTATCTATGCATACATCCATGTATCTATTATTGTCATGCTGCTATTGCTTTAAATTGATAAAAAGCTCTAGTCATGACATCACTGTTGTGGTTTGCTTTGATGTCAAGCTCAAGTCATGACATCACATTTAGAATGTTGAGATGCCTTATATGGCTTTGCTAGAAAACTCAAGTCAATACATATATTCAATATTTAAAATTTTAGCTGCCATGAGTTTCTATCTATCTATCTATCTATCTATCTATCTATCTATCTATCTATCTATCTATCTATCTATCTATCTATCTATCTATCTATCTATCTATCTATCTATCTATCTATCTATCTATCTATCTATCTATCTATGCATACATCCATGTATCTATTATTGTCATGCTGCTATTGCTTTAAATTGATACAAAGCTCTAGTCATGACATCACTGTTGTGGTTTGCTTTGATGTCAAGCTCAAGTCATGACATCACATTTAGAATGTTGAGATGCCTTATATGGCTTTGCTAGAAAACTCAAGTCAATACATATATTCAATATTAAAAATTTTAGCTGCCATGAGTTTCTATCTATCTATCTATCTATCTATCTATCTATCTATCTATCTATCTATCTATCTATCTATCTATCTATCTATCTATCTATCTATCTATCTATCTATCTATGCATACATCCCTGTATCTATTATTGTCATGCTGCTATTGCTTTAAATTGATACAAAGCTCTAGTCATGACATCACTGTTGTGGTTTGCTTTGATGTCAAGCTCAAGTCATGACATCACATTTAGAATGTTAAGATGCCTTATATGGCTTTGCTAGAAAACTCAAGTCAATACATATATTCAATATTTAAAATTTTAGCTGCCATGAGTTTCTATCTATCTATCTATCTATCTATCTATCTATCTATCTATCTATCTATCTATCTATCTATCTATCTATCTATCTATCTATCTATCTATCTATGCATACATCCATGTATCTATTATTGTCATGCTGCTATTGCTTTAAATTGATACAAAGCTCTAGTCATGACATCACTGTTGTGGTTTGCTTTGATGTCAAGCTCAAGTCATGACATCACATTTAGAATGTTGAGATGCCTTATATGGCTTTGCTAGAAAACTCAAGTCAATACATATATTCAATATTAAAAATTTTAGCTGCCATGAGTTTCTATCTATCTATCTATCTATCTATCTATCTATCTATCTATCTATCTATCTATCTATCTATCTATCTATCTATCTATCTATCTATCTATCTATCTATCTATCTATGCATACATCCATGTATCTATTATTGTCATGCTGCTATTGCTTTGAATTGATACAAAGCTCTAGTCATGACATCACTGTTGTGGTTTGCTTTGATGTCAAGCTCAAGTCATGACATCACATTTAGAATGTTAAGATGCCTTATATGGCTTTGCTAGAAAACTCAAGTCAATACATATATTCAATATTAAAAATTTTAGCTGCCATGAGTTTCTATCTATCTATCTATCTATCTATCTATCTATCTATCTATCTATCTATCTATCTATCTATCTATCTATCTATCTATCTATCTATCTATCTATCTATCTATGCATACATCCATGTATCTATTATTGTCATGCTGCTATTGCTTTAAATTGATACAAAGCTCTAGTCATGACATCACTGTTGTGGTTTGCTTTGATGTCAAGCTCAAGTCATGACATCACATTTAGAATGTTGAGATGCCTTATATGGCTTTGCTAGAAAACTCAAGTCAATACATATATTCAATATTAAAAATTTTAGCTGCCATGAGTTTCTATCTATCTATCTATCTATCTATCTATCTATCTATCTATCTATCTATCTATCTATCTATCTATCTATCTATCTATCTATCTATCTATCTATGCATACATCCATGTATCTATTATTGTCATGCTGCTATTGCTTTAAATTGATACAAAGCTCTAGTCATGACATCACTGTTTTGGTTTGCTTTGATGTCAAGCTCAAGTCATGACATCACATTTAGAATGTTGAGATGCCTTATATGGCTTTGCTAGAAAACTCAAGTCAATACATATATTCAATATTAAAAATTTTAGCTGCCATGAGTTTCTATCTATCTATCTATCTATCTATCTATCTATCTATCTATCTATCTATCTATCTATCTATCTATCTATCTATCTATCTATCTATCTATCTATCTATCTATCTATCTATCTATGCATACATCCCTATATCTATTATTGTCATGCTGCTATTGCTTTAAATTGATACAAAGCTCTAGTCATGACATCACTGTTGTGGTTTGCTTTGATGTCAAGCTCAAGTCATGACATCACATTTAGAATGTTAAGATGCCTTATATGGCTTTGCTAGAAAACTCAAGTCAATACATATATTCAATATTTAAAATTTTAGCTGCCATGAGTTTCTATCTATCTATCTATCTATCTATCTATCTATCTATCTATCTATCTATCTATCTATCTATCTATCTATCTATCTATCTATCTATCTATCTATCTATCTATCTATGCATACATCCATGTATCTATTATTGTCATGCTGCTATTGCTTTAAATTGATACAAAGCTCTAGTCATGACATCACTGTTGTGGTTTGCTTTGATGTCAAGCTCAAGTCATGACATCACATTTAGAATGTTGAGATGCCTTATATGGCTTTGCTAGAAAACTCAAGTCAATACATATATTCAATATTAAAAATTTTAGCTGCCATGAGTTTCTATCTATCTATCTATCTATCTATCTATCTATCTATCTATCTATCTATCTATCTATCTATCTATCTATCTATCTATCTATCTATCTATCTATGCATACATCCATGTATCTATTATTGTCATGCTGCTATTGCTTTAAATTGATACAAAGCTCTAGTCATGACATCACTGTTGTGGTTTGCTTTGATGTCAAGCTCAAGTCATGACATCACATTTAGAATGTTAAGATGCCTTATATGGCTTTGCTAGAAAACTCAAGTCAATACATATATTCAATATTTAAAATTTTAGCTGCCATGAGTTTCTATCTATCTATCTATCTATCTATCTATCTATCTATCTATCTATCTATCTATCTATCTATCTATCTATCTATCTATCTATGCATACATCCATGTATCTATTATTGTCATGCTGCTATTGCTTTAAATTGATACAAAGCTCTAGTCATGACATCACTGTTGTGGTTTGCTTTGATGTCAAGCTCAAGTCATGACATCACATTTAGAATGTTGAGATGCCTTATATGGCTTTGCTAGAAAACTCAAGTCAATACATATATTCAATATTAAAAATTTTAGCTGCCATGAGTTTCTATCTATCTATCTATCTATCTATCTATCTATCTATCTATCTATCTATCTATCTATCTATCTATCTATCTATCTATCTATCTATCTATCTATGCATACATCCCTGTATCTATTATTGTCATGCTGCTATTGCTTTTAATTGATACAAAGCTCTAGTCATGACATCACTGTTGTGGTTTGCTTTGATGTCAAGCTCAAGTCATGACATCACATTTAGAATGTTGAGATGCCTTATATGGCTTTGCTAGAAAACTCAAGTCAATACATATATTCAATATTTAAAATTTTAGCTGCCATGAGTTTCTATCTATCTATCTATCTATCTATCTATCTATCTATCTATCTATCTATCTATCTATCTATCTATCTATCTATCTATCTATCTATCTATCTATCTATGCATACATCCATGTATCTATTATTGTCATGCTGCTATTGCTTTAAATTGATACAAAGCTCTAGTCATGACATCACTGTTGTGGTTTGCTTTGATGTCAAGCTCAAGTCATGACATCACATTTAGAATGTTGAGATGCCTTGTATGGCTTTGCTAGAAAACTCAAGTCAATACATATATTCAATATTAAAAATTTTAGCTGCCATGAGTTTCTATCTATCTATCTATCTATCTATCTATCTATCTATCTATCTATCTATCTATCTATCTATCTATCTATCTATCTATCTATCTATCTATCTATCTATCTATCTATGCATACATCCATGTATCTATTATTGTCATGCTGCTATTGCTTTAAATTGATACAAAGCTCTAGTCATGACATCACTGTTGTGGTTTGCTTTGATGTCAAGCTCAAGTCATGACATCACATTTAGAATGTTGAGATGCCTTATATGGCTATGCTAGAAAACTCAAGTCAATACATATATTCAATATTAAAAATTTTAGCTGCCATGAGTTTCTATCTATCTATCTATCTATCTATCTATCTATCTATCTATCTATCTATCTATCTATCTATCTATCTATCTATCTATCTATCTATCTATCTATGCATACATCCCTGTATCTATTATTGTCATGCTGCTATTGCTTTAAATTGATACAAAGCTCTAGTCATGACATCACTGTTGTGGTTTGCTTTGATGTCAAGCTCAAGTCATGACATCACATTTAGAATGTTAAGATGCCTTATATGGCTTTGCTAGAAAACTCAAGTCAATACATATATTCAATATTTAAAATTTTAGCTGCCATGAGTTTCTATCTATCTATCTATCTATCTATCTATCTATCTATCTATCTATCTATCTATCTATCTATCTATCTATCTATCTATCTATCTATCTATCTATGCATACATCCATGTATCTATTATTGTCATGCTGCTATTGCTTTAAATTGATACAAAGCTCTAGTCATGACATCACTGTTGTGGTTTGCTTTGATGTCAAGCTCAAGTCATGACATCACATTTAGAATGTTGAGATGCCTTATATGGCTTTGCTAGAAAACTCAAGTCAATACATATATTCAATATTAAAAATTTTAGCTGCCATGAGTTTCTATCTATCTATCTATCTATCTATCTATCTATCTATCTATCTATCTATCTATCTATCTATCTATCTATCTATCTATCTATCTATCTATCTATGCATACATCCCTGTATCTATTATTGTCATGCTGCTATTGCTTTAAATTGATACAAAGCTCTAGTCATGACATCACTGTTGTGGTTTGCTTTGATGTCAAGCTCAAGTCATGACATCACATTTAGAATGTTAAGATGCCTTATATGGCTTTGCTAGAAAACTCAAGTCAATACATATATTCAATATTTAAAATTTTAGCTGCCATGAGTTTCTATCTATCTATCTATCTATCTATCTATCTATCTATCTATCTATCTATCTATCTATCTATCTATCTATCTATCTATCTATCTATCTATCTATGCATACATCCATGTATCTATTATTGTCATGCTGCTATTGCTTTAAATTGATACAAAGCTCTAGTCATGACATCACTGTTGTGGTTTGCTTTGATGTCAAGCTCAAGTCATGACATCACATTTAGAATGTTGAGATGCCTTATATGGCTTTGCTAGAAAACTCAAGTCAATACATATATTCAATATTAAAAATTTTAGCTGCCATGAGTTTCTATCTATCTATCTATCTATCTATCTATCTATCTATCTATCTATCTATCTATCTATCTATCTATCTATCTATCTATCTATCTATCTATCTATGCATACATCCATGTATCTATTATTGTCATGCTGCTATTGCTTTAAATTGATACAAAGCTCTAGTCATGACATCACTGTTGTGGTTTGCTTTGATGTCAAGCTCAAGTCATGACATCACATTTAGAATGTTGAGATGCCTTATATGGCTTTGCTAGAAAACTCAAGTCAATACATATATTCAATATTAAAAATTTTAGCTGCCATGAGTTTCTATCTATCTATCTATCTATCTATCTATCTATCTATCTATCTATCTATCTATCTATCTATCTATCTATCTATGCATACATCCATGTATCTATTATTGTCATGCTGCTATTGCTTTAAATTGATACAAAGCTCTAGTCATGACATCACTGTTGTGGTTTGCTTTGATGTCAAGCTCAAGTCATGACATCACATTTAGAATGTTGAGATGCCTTATATGGCTTTGCTAGAAAACTCAAGTCAATACATATATTCAATATTAAAAATTTTAGCTGCCATGAGTTTCTATCTATCTATCTATCTATCTATCTATCTATCTATCTATCTATCTATCTATCTATCTATCTATCTATCTATCTATCTATCTATCTATCTATCTATGCATACATCCCTGTATCTATTATTGTCATGCTGCTATTGCTTTAAATTGATACAAAGCTCTAGTCATGACATCACTGTTGTGGTTTGCTTTGATGTCAAGCTCAAGTCATGACATCACATTTAGAATGTTAAGATGCCTTATATGGCTTTGCTAGAAAACTCAAGTCAATACATATATTCAATATTTAAAATTTTAGCTGCCATGAGTTTCTATCTATCTATCTATCTATCTATCTATCTATCTATCTATCTATCTATCTATCTATCTATCTATCTATCTATCTATCTATCTATCTATCTATCTATCTATCTATCTATCTATCTATCTATGCATACATCCATGTATCTATTATTGTCATGCTGCTATTGCTTTAAATTGATACAAAGCTCTAGTCATGACATCACTGTTGTGGTTTGCTTTGATGTCAAGCTCAAGTCATGACATCACATTTAGAATGTTGAGATGCCTTATATGGCTTTGCTAGAAAACTCAAGTCAATACATATATTCAATATTAAAAATTTTAGCTGCCATGAGTTTCTATCTATCTATCTATCTATCTATCTATCTATCTATCTATCTATCTATCTATCTATCTATCTATCTATCTATCTATCTATCTATGCATACATCCATGTATCTATTATTGTCATGCTGCTATTGCTTTAAATTGATACAAAGCTCTAGTCATGACATCACTGTTGTGGTTTGCTTTGATGTCAAGCTCAAGTCATGACATCACATTTAGAATGTTAAGATGCCTTATATGGCTTTGCTAGAAAACTCAAGTCAATACATATATTCAATATTTAAAATTTTAGCTGCCATGAGTTTCTATCTATCTATCTATCTATCTATCTATCTATCTATCTATCTATCTATCTATCTATCTATCTATCTATCTATCTATCTATCTATCTATCTATCTATGCATACATCCATGTATCTATTATTGTCATGCTGCTATTGCTTTAAATTGATACAAAGCTCTAGTCATGACATCACTGTTGTGGTTTGCTTTGATGTCAAGCTCAAGTCATGACATCACATTTAGAATGTTGAGATGCCTTATATGGCTTTGCTAGAAAACTCAAGTCAATACATATATTCAATATTAAAAATTTTAGCTGCCATGAGTTTCTATCTATCTATCTATCTATCTATCTATCTATCTATCTATCTATCTATCTATCTATCTATCTATCTATCTATCTATCTATCTATCTATCTATGCATACATCCCTGTATCTATTATTGTCATGCTGCTATTGCTTTAAATTGATACAAAGCTCTAGTCATGACATCACTGTTGTGGTTTGCTTTGATGTCAAGCTCAAGTCATGACATCACATTTAGAATGTTGAGATGCCTTATATGGCTTTGCTAGAAAACTCAAGTCAATACATATATTCAATATTTAAAATTTTAGCTGCCATGAGTTTCTATCTATCTATCTATCTATCTATCTATCTATCTATCTATCTATCTATCTATCTATCTATCTATCTATCTATCTATCTATCTATCTATCTATGCATACATCCATGTATCTATTATTGTCATGCTGCTATTGCTTTAAATTGATACAAAGCTCTAGTCATGACATCACTGTTGTGGTTTGCTTTGATGTCAAGCTCAAGTCATGACATCACATTTAGAATGTTGAGATGCCTTGTATGGCTTTGCTAGAAAACTCAAGTCAATACATATATTCAATATTAAAAATTTTAGCTGCCATGAGTTTCTATCTATCTATCTATCTATCTATCTATCTATCTATCTATCTATCTATCTATCTATCTATCTATGCATACATCCATGTATCTATTATTGTCATGCTGCTATTGCTTTAAATTGATACAAAGCTCTAGTCATGACATCACTGTTGTGGTTTGCTTTGATGTCAAGCTCAAGTCATGACATCACATTTAGAATGTTGAGATGCCTTATATGGCTTTGCTAGAAAACTCAAGTCAATACATATATTCAATATTAAAAATTTTAGCTGCCATGAGTTTCTATCTATCTATCTATCTATCTATCTATCTATCTATCTATCTATCTATCTATCTATCTATCTATCTATCTATCTATCTATCTATGCATACATCCATGTATCTATTATTGTCATGCTGCTATTGCTTTAAATTGATACAAAGCTCTAGTCATGACATCACTGTTGTGGTTTGCTTTGATGTCAAGCTCAAGTCATGACATCACATTTAGAATGTTGAGATGCCTTATATGGCTTTGCTAGAAAACTCAAGTCAATACATATATTCAATATTAAAAATTTTAGCTGCCATGAGTTTCTATCTATCTATCTATCTATCTATCTATCTATCTATCTATCTATCTATCTATCTATCTATCTATCTATCTATCTATCTATCTATCTATCTATCTATCTATCTATCTATCTATGCATCCATCCATGTATGTATTATTGTCATGCTGCTATTGCTTTAAATTGATACAAAGCTCTAGTCATGACATCACTGTTGTGGTTTGCTTTGATGTCAAGCTCAAGTCATGACATCACATTTAGAATGTTAAGATGCCTTATATGGCTTTGCTAGAAAACTCAAGTCAATACATATATTCAATATTAAAAATTTTAGCTGCCATGAGTTTCTATCTATCTATCTATCTATCTATCTATCTATCTATCTATCTATCTATCTATCTATCTATCTATCTATCTATCTATCTATCTATCTATCTATGCATACATCCATGTATCTATTATTGTCATGCTGCTATTGCTTTAAATTGATACAAAGCTCTAGTCATGACATCACTGTTGTGGTTTGCTTTGATGTCAAGCTCAAGTCATGACATCACATTTAGAATGTTGAGATGCCTTATATGGCTTTGCTAGAAAACTCAAGTCAATACATATATTCAATATTAAAAATTTTAGCTGCCATGAGTTTCTATCTATCTATCTATCTATCTATCTATCTATCTATCTATCTATCTATCTATCTATCTATCTATCTATCTATCTATCTATCTATCTATCCATCTATCTATCTATCTATCTATCTATCTATGCATACATCCATGTATCTATTATTGTCATGCTGCTATTGCTTTAAATTGATACAAAGCTCTAGTCATGACATCACTGTTGTGGTTTGCTTTGATGTCAAGCTCAAGTCATGACATCACATTTAGAATGTTGAGATGCCTTGTATGGCTTTGCTAGAAAACTCAAGTCAATACATATATTCAATATTAAAAATTTTAGCTGCCATGAGTTTCTATCTATCTATCTATCTATCTATCTATCTATCTATCTATCTATCTATCTATCTATCTATCTATCTATCTATCTATCTATCTATGCATACATCCATGTATCTATTATTGTCATGCTGCTATTGCTTTAAATTGATACAAAGCTCTAGTCATGACATCACTGTTGTGGTTTGCTTTGATGTCAAGCTCAAGTCATGACATCACATTTAGAATGTTGAGATGCCTTATATGGCTTTGCTAGAAAACTCAAGTCAATACATATATTCAATATTAAAAATTTTAGCTGCCATGAGTTTCTATCTATCTATCTATCTATCTATCTATCTATCTATCTATCTATCTATCTATCTATCTATCTATCTATCTATCTATCTATCTATCTATCTATCTATGCATACATCCATGTATCTATTATTGTCATGCTGCTATTGCTTTAAATTGATACAAAGCTCTAGTCATGACATCACTGTTGTGGTTTGCTTTGATGTCAAGCTCAAGTCATGACATCACATTTAGAATGTTGAGATGCCTTATATGGCTTTGCTAGAAAACTCAAGTCAATACATATATTCAATATTAAAAATTTTAGCTGCCATGAGTTTCTATCTATCTATCTATCTATCTATCTATCTATCTATCTATCTATCTATCTATCTATCTATCTATCTATCTATGCATACATCCATGTATCTATTATTGTCATGCTGCTATTGCTTTAAATTGATACAAAGCTCTAGTCATGACATCACTGTTGTGGTTTGCTTTGATGTCAAGCTCAAGTCATGACATCACATTTAGAATGTTGAGATGCCTTATATGGCTTTGCTAGAAAACTCAAGTCAATACATATATTCAATATTAAAAATTTTAGCTGCCATGAGTTTCTATCTATCTATCTATCTATCTATCTATCTATCTATCTATCTATCTATCTATCTATCTATCTATCTATCTATCTATCTATGCATACATCCCTGTATCTATTATTGTCATGCTGCTATTGCTTTAAATTGATACAAAGCTCTAGTCATGACATCACTGTTGTGGTTTGCTTTGATGTCAAGCTCAAGTCATGACATCACATTTAGAATGTTAAGATGCCTTATATGGCTTTGCTAGAAAACTCAAGTCAATACATATATTCAATATTTAAAATTTTAGCTGCCATGAGTTTCTATCTATCTATCTATCTATCTATCTATCTATCTATCTATCTATCTATCTATCTATCTATCTATCTATCTATCTATCTATCTATCTATGCATACATCCATGTATCTATTATTGTCATGCTGCTATTGCTTTAAATTGATACAAAGCTCTAGTCATGACATCACTGTTGTGGTTTGCTTTGATGTCAAGCTCAAGTCATGACATCACATTTAGAATGTTGAGATGCCTTATATGGCTTTGCTAGAAAACTCAAGTCAATACATATATTCAATATTAAAAATTTTAGCTGCCATGAGTTTCTATCTATCTATCTATCTATCTATCTATCTATCTATCTATCTATCTATCTATCTATCTATCTATCTATCTATCTATCCATCTATCTATCTATCTATCTATCTATCTATGCATACATCCATGTATCTATTATTGTCATGCTGCTATTGCTTTAAATTGATACAAAGCTCTAGTCATGACATCACTGTTGTGGTTTGCTTTGATGTCAAGCTCAAGTCATGACATCACATTTAGAATGTTGAGATGCCTTATATGGCTTTGCTAGAAAACTCAAGTCAATACATATATTCAATATTAAAAATTTTAGCTGCCATGAGTTTCTATCTATCTATCTATCTATCTATCTATCTATCTATCTATCTATCTATCTATCTATCTATCTATCTATCTATCTATCTATCTATCTATCTATGCATACATCCATGTATCTATTATTGTCATGCTGCTATTGCTTTAAATTGATACAAAGCTCTAGTCATGACATCACTGTTGTGGTTTGCTTTGATGTCAAGCTCAAGTCATGACATCACATTTAGAATGTTGAGATGCCTTATATGGCTTTGCTAGAAAACTCAAGTCAATACATATATTCAATATTAAAAATTTTAGCTGCCATGAGTTTCTATCTATCTATCTATCTATCTATCTATCTATCTATCTATCTATCTATCTATCTATCTATCTATCCATCTATCTATCTATCTATGCATACATCCATGTATCTATTATTGTCATGCTGCTATTGCTTTAAATTGATACAAAGCTCTAGTCATGACATCACTGTTGTGGTTTGCTTTGATGTCAAGCTCAAGTCATGACATCACATTTAGAATGTTGAGATGCCTTATATGGCTTTGCTAGAAAACTCAAGTCAATACATATATTCAATATTAAAAATTTTAGCTGCCATGAGTTTCTATCTATCTATCTATCTATCTATCTATCTATCTATCTATCTATCTATCTATCTATCTATCTATCTATCTATCTATCTATGCATACATCCATGTATCTATTATTGTCATGCTGCTATTGCTTTAAATTGATACAAAGCTCTAGTCATGACATCACTGTTGTGGTTTGCTTTGATGTCAAGCTCAAGTCATGACATCACATTTAGAATGTTGAGATGCCTTATATGGCTTTGCTAGAAAACTCAAGTCAATACATATATTCAATATTAAAAATTTTAGCTGCCATGAGTTTCTATCTATCTATCTATCTATCTATCTATCTATCTATCTATCTATCTATCTATCTATCTATCTATCTATCTATCTATCTATCTATCTATCTATCTATCTATCTATCTATCTATGCATACATCCCTGTATCTATTATTGTCATGCTGCTATTGCTTTAAATTGATACAAAGCTCTAGTCATGACATCACTGTTGTGGTTTGCTTTGATGTCAAGCTCAAGTCATGACATCACATTTAGAATGTTAAGATGCCTTATATGGCTTTGCTAGAAAACTCAAGTCAATACATATATTCAATATTTAAAATTTTAGCTGCCATGAGTTTCTATCTATCTATCTATCTATCTATCTATCTATCTATCTATCTATCTATCTATCTATCTATCTATCTATCTATCTATCTATCTATCTATCTATCTATGCATACATCCATGTATCTATTATTGTCATGCTGCTATTGCTTTAAATTGATACAAAGCTCTAGTCATGACATCACTGTTGTGGTTTGCTTTGATGTCAAGCTCAAGTCATGACATCACATTTAGAATGTTGAGATGCCTTATATGGCTTTGCTAGAAAACTCAAGTCAATACATATATTCAATATTAAAAATTTTAGCTGCCATGAGTTTCTATCTATCTATCTATCTATCTATCTATCTATCTATCTATCTATCTATCTATCTATCTATCTATCTATCTATCTATCTATCTATCTATCTATCTATCCATCTATCTATCTATCTATCTATCTATCTATGCATACATCCATGTATCTATTATTGTCATGCTGCTATTGCTTTAAATTGATACAAAGCTCTAGTCATGACATCACTGTTGTGGTTTGCTTTGATGTCAAGCTCAAGTCATGACATCACATTTAGAATGTTAAGATGCCTTATATGGCTTTGCTAGAAAACTCAAGTCAATACATATATTCAATATTTAAAATTTTAGCTGCCATGAGTTTCTATCTATCTATCTATCTATCTATCTATCTATCTATCTATCTATCTATCTATCTATCTATCTATCTATCTATCTATCTATCTATGCATACATCCATGTATCTATTATTGTCATGCTGCTATTGCTTTAAATTGATACAAAGCTCTAGTCATGACATCACTGTTGTGGTTTGCTTTGATGTCAAGCTCAAGTCATGACATCACATTTAGAATGTTGAGATGCCTTATATGGCTTTGCTAGAAAACTCAAGTCAATACATATATTCAATATTAAAAATTTTAGCTGCCATGAGTTTCTATCTATCTATCTATCTATCTATCTATCTATCTATCTATCTATCTATCTATCTATCTATCTATCTATCTATCTATCTATCTATCTATCTATCTATCCATCTATCTATCTATCTATCTATCTATCTATGCATACATCCATGTATCTATTATTGTCATGCTGCTATTGCTTTAAATTGATACAAAGCTCTAGTCATGACATCACTGTTGTGGTTTGCTTTGATGTCAAGCTCAAGTCATGACATCACATTTAGAATGTTGAGATGCCTTATATGGCTTTGCTAGAAAACTCAAGTCAATACATATATTCAATATTAAAAATTTTAGCTGCCATGAGTTTCTATCTATCTATCTATCTATCTATCTATCTATCTATCTATCTATCTATCTATCTATCTATCTATCTATCTATCTATCTATCTATCTATCTATCTATCTATGCATACATCCATGTATCTATTATTGTCATGCTGCTATTGCTTTAAATTGATACAAAGCTCTAGTCATGACATCACTGTTGTGGTTTGCTTTGATGTCAAGCTCAAGTCATGACATCACATTTAGAATGTTGAGATGCCTTATATGGCTTTGCTAGAAAACTCAAGTCAATACATATATTCAATATTAAAAATTTTAGCTGCCATGAGTTTCTATCTATCTATCTATCTATCTATCTATCTATCTATCTATCTATCTATCTATCTATCTATCTATCTATCTATCTATGCATACATCCATGTATCTATTATTGTCATGCTGCTATTGCTTTAAATTGATACAAAGCTCTAGTCATGACATCACTGTTGTGGTTTGCTTTGATGTCAAGCTCAAGTCATGACATCACATTTAGAATGTTGAGATGCCTTATATGGCTTTGCTAGAAAACTCAAGTCAATACATATATTCAATATTAAAAATTTTAGCTGCCATGAGTTTCTATCTATCTATCTATCTATCTATCTATCTATCTATCTATCTATCTATCTATCTATCTATCTATCTATCTATCTATCTATCTATGCATACATCCATGTATCTATTATTGTCATGCTGCTATTGCTTTAAATTGATACAAAGCTCTAGTCATGACATCACTGTTGTGGTTTGCTTTGATGTCAAGCTCAAGTCATGACATCACATTTAGAATGTTGAGATGCCTTATATGGCTTTGCTAGAAAACTCAAGTCAATACATATATTCAATATTAAAAATTTTAGCTGCCATGAGTTTCTATCTATCTATCTATCTATCTATCTATCTATCTATCTATCTATCTATCTATCTATCTATCTATCTATCTATCTATCTATCTATCTATCTATGCATACATCCATGTATCTATTATTGTCATGCTGCTATTGCTTTAAATTGATACAAAGCTCTAGTCATGACATCACTGTTGTGGTTTGCTTTGATGTCAAGCTCAAGTCATGACATCACATTTAGAATGTTGAGATGCCTTATATGGCTTTGCTAGAAAACTCAAGTCAATACATATATTCAATATTAAAAATTTTAGCTGCCATGAGTTTCTATCTATCTATCTATCTATCTATCTATCTATCTATCTATCTATCTATCTATCTATCTATCTATCTATCTATCTATGCATACATCCCTGTATCTATTATTGTCATGCTGCTATTGCTTTAAATTGATACAAAGCTCTAGTCATGACATCACTGTTGTGGTTTGCTTTGATGTCAAGCTCAAGTCATGACATCACATTTAGAATGTTAAGATGCCTTATATGGCTTTGCTAGAAAACTCAAGTCAATACATATATTCAATATTTAAAATTTTAGCTGCCATGAGTTTCTATCTATCTATCTATCTATCTATCTATCTATCTATCTATCTATCTATCTATCTATCTATCTATCTATCTATCTATCTATCTATCTATCTATCTATCTATCTATCTATGCATACATCCATGTATCTATTATTGTCATGCTGCTATTGCTTTAAATTGATACAAAGCTCTAGTCATGACATCACTGTTGTGGTTTGCTTTGATGTCAAGCTCAAGTCATGACATCACATTTAGAATGTTGAGATGCCTTATATGGCTTTGCTAGAAAACTCAAGTCAATACATATATTCAATATTAAAAATTTTAGCTGCCATGAGTTTCTATCTATCTATCTATCTATCTATCTATCTATCTATCTATCTATCTATCTATCTATCTATCTATCTATCTATCTATCTATCTATCTATCTATCTATCCATCTATCTATCTATCTATCTATCTATCTATGCATACATCCATGTATCTATTATTGTCATGCTGCTATTGCTTTAAATTGATACAAAGCTCTAGTCATGACATCACTGTTGTGGTTTGCTTTGATGTCAAGCTCAAGTCATGACATCACATTTAGAATGTTGAGATGCCTTATATGGCTTTGCTAGAAAACTCAAGTCAATACATATATTCAATATTAAAAATTTTAGCTGCCATGAGTTTCTATCTATCTATCTATCTATCTATCTATCTATCTATCTATCTATCTATCTATCTATCTATCTATCTATCTATCTATCTATCTATCTATCTATCTATGCATACATCCATGTATCTATTATTGTCATGCTGCTATTGCTTTAAATTGATACAAAGCTCTAGTCATGACATCACTGTTGTGGTTTGCTTTGATGTCAAGCTCAAGTCATGACATCACATTTAGAATGTTGAGATGCCTTATATGGCTTTGCTAGAAAACTCAAGTCAATACATATATTCAATATTAAAAATTTTAGCTGCCATGAGTTTCTATCTATCTATCTATCTATCTATCTATCTATCTATCTATCTATCTATCTATCTATCTATCTATCTATGCATACATCCATGTATCTATTATTGTCATGCTGCTATTGCTTTAAATTGATACAAAGCTCTAGTCATGACATCACTGTTGTGGTTTGCTTTGATGTCAAGCTCAAGTCATGACATCACATTTAGAATGTTGAGATGCCTTATATGGCTTTGCTAGAAAACTCAAGTCAATACATATATTCAATATTAAAAATTTTAGCTGCCATGAGTTTCTATCTATCTATCTATCTATCTATCTATCTATCTATCTATCTATCTATCTATCTATCTATCTATCTATCTATCTATCTATCTATCTATGCATACATCCATGTATCTATTATTGTCATGCTGCTATTGCTTTAAATTGATACAAAGCTCTAGTCATGACATCACTGTTGTGGTTTGCTTTGATGTCAAGCTCAAGTCATGACATCACATTTAGAATGTTGAGATGCCTTATATGGCTTTGCTAGAAAACTCAAGTCAATACATATATTCAATATTAAAAATTTTAGCTGCCATGAGTTTCTATCTATCTATCTATCTATCTATCTATCTATCTATCTATCTATCTATCTATCTATCTATCTATCTATCTATCTATCTATCTATCTATCTATCTATCTATGCATACATCCCTGTATCTATTATTGTCATGCTGCTATTGCTTTAAATTGATACAAAGCTCTAGTCATGACATCACTGTTGTGGTTTGCTTTGATGTCAAGCTCAAGTCATGACATCACATTTAGAATGTTAAGATGCCTTATATGGCTTTGCTAGAAAACTCAAGTCAATACATATATTCAATATTTAAAATTTTAGCTGCCATGAGTTTCTATCTATCTATCTATCTATCTATCTATCTATCTATCTATCTATCTATCTATCTATCTATCTATCTATCTATCTATCTATCTATCTATCTATCTATGCATACATCCATGTATCTATTATTGTCATGCTGCTATTGCTTTAAATTGATACAAAGCTCTAGTCATGACATCACTGTTGTGGTTTGCTTTGATGTCAAGCTCAAGTCATGACATCACATTTAGAATGTTGAGATGCCTTATATGGCTTTGCTAGAAAACTCAAGTCAATACATATATTCAATATTAAAAATTTTAGCTGCCATGAGTTTCTATCTATCTATCTATCTATCTATCTATCTATCTATCTATCTATCTATCTATCTATCTATCTATCTATCTATCTATCTATCTATCTATCTATCTATCCATCTATCTATCTATCTATCTATCTATCTATGCATACATCCATGTATCTATTATTGTCATGCTGCTATTGCTTTAAATTGATACAAAGCTCTAGTCATGACATCACTGTTGTGGTTTGCTTTGATGTCAAGCTCAAGTCATGACATCACATTTAGAATGTTGAGATGCCTTATATGGCTTTGCTAGAAAACTCAAGTCAATACATATATTCAATATTAAAAATTTTAGCTGCCATGAGTTTCTATCTATCTATCTATCTATCTATCTATCTATCTATCTATCTATCTATCTATCTATCTATCTATCTATCTATCTATCTATCTATCTATCTATGCATACATCCATGTATCTATTATTGTCATGCTGCTATTGCTTTAAATTGATACAAAGCTCTAGTCATGACATCACTGTTGTGGTTTGCTTTGATGTCAAGCTCAAGTCATGACATCACATTTAGAATGTTGAGATGCCTTATATGGCTTTGCTAGAAAACTCAAGTCAATACATATATTCAATATTAAAAATTTTAGCTGCCATGAGTTTCTATCTATCTATCTATCTATCTATCTATCTATCTATCTATCTATCTATCTATCTATCTATCTATCTATCTATCTATCTATCTATCTATGCATACATCCATGTATCTATTATTGTCATGCTGCTATTGCTTTAAATTGATACAAAGCTCTAGTCATGACATCACTGTTGTGGTTTGCTTTGATGTCAAGCTCAAGTCATGACATCACATTTAGAATGTTGAGATGCCTTATATGGCTTTGCTAGAAAACTCAAGTCAATACATATATTCAATATTAAAAATTTTAGCTGCCATGAGTTTCTATCTATCTATCTATCTATCTATCTATCTATCTATCTATCTATCTATCTATCTATCTATCTATCTATCTATCTATCTATCTATGCATACATCCATGTATCTATTATTGTCATGCTGCTATTGCTTTAAATTGATACAAAGCTCTAGTCATGACATCACTGTTGTGGTTTGCTTTGATGTCAAGCTCAAGTCATGACATCACATTTAGAATGTTGAGATGCCTTATATGGCTTTGCTAGAAAACTCAAGTCAATACATATATTCAATATTAAAAATTTTAGCTGCCATGAGTTTCTATCTATCTATCTATCTATCTATCTATCTATCTATCTATCTATCTATCTATCTATCTATCTATCTATCTATCTATCTATCTATCTATCTATGCATACATCCCTGTATCTATTATTGTCATGCTGCTATTGCTTTAAATTGATACAAAGCTCTAGTCATGACATCACTGTTGTGGTTTGCTTTGATGTCAAGCTCAAGTCATGACATCACATTTAGAATGTTAAGATGCCTTATATGGCTTTGCTAGAAAACTCAAGTCAATACATATATTCAATATTTAAAATTTTAGCTGCCATGAGTTTCTATCTATCTATCTATCTATCTATCTATCTATCTATCTATCTATCTATCTATCTATCTATCTATCTATCTATCTATCTATCTATGCATACATCCATGTATCTATTATTGTCATGCTGCTATTGCTTTAAATTGATACAAAGCTCTAGTCATGACATCACTGTTGTGGTTTGCTTTGATGTCAAGCTCAAGTCATGACATCACATTTAGAATGTTGAGATGCCTTATATGGCTTTGCTAGAAAACTCAAGTCAATACATATATTCAATATTAAAAATTTTAGCTGCCATGAGTTTCTATCTATCTATCTATCTATCTATCTATCTATCTATCTATCTATCTATCTATCTATCTATCTATCTATCTATCTATCTATCTATCTATCTATCTATCTATCTATCTATCTATGCATACATCCATGTATCTATTATTGTCATGCTGCTATTGCTTTAAATTGATACAAAGCTCTAGTCATGACATCACTGTTGTGGTTTGCTTTGATGTCAAGCTCAAGTCATGACATCACATTTAGAATGTTGAGATGCCTTATATGGCTTTGCTAGAAAACTCAAGTCAATACATATATTCAATATTAAAAATTTTAGCTGCCATGAGTTTCTATCTATCTATCTATCTATCTATCTATCTATCTATCTATCTATCTATCTATCTATCTATCTATCTATCTATCTATCTATCTATCTATCTATCTATGCATACATCCATGTATCTATTATTGTCATGCTGCTATTGCTTTAAATTGATACAAAGCTCTAGTCATGACATCACTGTTGTGGTTTGCTTTGATGTCAAGCTGATGTCATGACATCACATTTAGAATGTTAAGATGCCTTATATGGCTTTGCTAGAAAACTCAAGTCAATACATATATTCAATATTTAAAATTTTAGCTGCCATGAGTTTCTATCTATCTATCTATCTATCTATCTATCTATCTATCTATCTATCTATCTATCTATCTATCTATCTATCTATCTATCTATGCATACATCCATGTATCTATTATTGTCATGCTGCTATTGCTTTAAATTGATACAAAGCTCTAGTCATGACATCACTGTTGTGGTTTGCTTTGATGTCAAGCTCAAGTCATGACATCACATTTAGAATGTTAAGATGCCTTATATGGCTTTGCTAGAAAACTCAAGTCAATACATATATTCAATATTTAAAATTTTAGCTGCCATGAGTTTCTATCTATCTATCTATCTATCTATCTATCTATCTATCTATCTATCTATCTATCTATCTATCTATCTATCTATCTATCTATCTATCTATCTATCTATCTATGCATACATCCATGTATCTATTATTGTCATGCTGCTATTGCTTTAAATTGATACAAAGCTCTAGTCATGACATCACTGTTGTGGTTTGCTTTGATGTCAAGCTCAAGTCATGACATCACATTTAGAATGTTGAGATGCCTTATATGGCTTTGCTAGAAAACTCAAGTCAATACATATATTCAATATTAAAAATTTTAGCTGCCATGAGTTTCTATCTATCTATCTATCTATCTATCTATCTATCTATCTATCTATCTATCTATCTATCTATCTATCTATCTATCTATCTATCTATCTATCTATCTATGCATACATCCCTGTATCTATTATTGTCATGCTGCTATTGCTTTAAATTGATACAAAGCTCTAGTCATGACATCACTGTTGTGGTTTGCTTTGATGTCAAGCTCAAGTCATGACATCACATTTAGAATGTTAAGATGCCTTATATGGCTTTGCTAGAAAACTCAAGTCAATACATATATTCAATATTTAAAATTTTAGCTGCCATGAGTTTCTATCTATCTATCTATCTATCTATCTATCTATCTATCTATCTATCTATCTATCTATCTATCTATCTATCTATCTATCTATCTATCTATCTATCTATGCATACATCCATGTATCTATTATTGTCATGCTGCTATTGCTTTAAATTGATACAAAGCTCTAGTCATGACATCACTGTTGTGGTTTGCTTTGATGTCAAGCTCAAGTCATGACATCACATTTAGAATGTTGAGATGCCTTATATGGCTTTGCTAGAAAACTCAAGTCAATACATATATTCAATATTAAAAATTTTAGCTGCCATGAGTTTCTATCTATCTATCTATCTATCTATCTATCTATCTATCTATCTATCTATCTATCTATCTATCTATCTATCTATCTATCTATCTATCTATCTATCTATCTATCTATCTATCCATCTATCTATCTATCTATCTATCTATCTATGCATACATCCATGTATCTATTATTGTCATGCTGCTATTGCTTTAAATTGATACAAAGCTCTAGTCATGACATCACTGTTGTGGTTTGCTTTGATGTCAAGCTCAAGTCATGACATCACATTTAGAATGTTGAGATGCCTTATATGGCTTTGCTAGAAAACTCAAGTCAATACATATATTCAATATTAAAAATTTTAGCTGCCATGAGTTTCTATCTATCTATCTATCTATCTATCTATCTATCTATCTATCTATCTATCTATCTATCTATCTATCTATCTATCTATCTATCTATCTATCTATGCATACATCCATGTATCTATTATTGTCATGCTGCTATTGCTTTAAATTGATACAAAGCTCTAGTCATGACATCACTGTTGTGGTTTGCTTTGATGTCAAGCTCAAGTCATGACATCACATTTAGAATGTTGAGATGCCTTATATGGCTTTGCTAGAAAACTCAAGTCAATACATATATTCAATATTAAAAATTTTAGCTGCCATGAGTTTCTATCTATCTATCTATCTATCTATCTATCTATCTATCTATCTATCTATCTATCTATCTATCTATCTATCTATCTATCTATCTATCTATCTATGCATACATCCATGTATCTATTATTGTCATGCTGCTATTGCTTTAAATTGATACAAAGCTCTAGTCATGACATCACTGTTGTGGTTTGCTTTGATGTCAAGCTCAAGTCATGACATCACATTTAGAATGTTGAGATGCCTTATATGGCTTTGCTAGAAAACTCAAGTCAATACATATATTCAATATTAAAAATTTTAGCTGCCATGAGTTTCTATCTATCTATCTATCTATCTATCTATCTATCTATCTATCTATCTATCTATCTATCTATCTATCTATCTATCTATCTATCTATCTATCTATCTATCTATCTATCTATGCATACATCCATGTATCTATTATTGTCATGCTGCTATTGCTTTAAATTGATACAAAGCTCTAGTCATGACATCACTGTTGTGGTTTGCTTTGATGTCAAGCTCAAGTCATGACATCACATTTAGAATGTTGAGATGCCTTATATGGCTTTGCTAGAAAACTCAAGTCAATACATATATTCAATATTAAAAATTTTAGCTGCCATGAGTTTCTATCTATCTATCTATCTATCTATCTATCTATCTATCTATCTATCTATCTATCTATCTATCTATCTATCTATCTATCTATGCATACATCCATGTATCTATTATTGTCATGCTGCTATTGCTTTAAATTGATACAAAGCTCTAGTCATGACATCACTGTTGTGGTTTGCTTTGATGTCAAGCTGATGTCATGACATCACATTTAGAATGTTAAGATGCCTTATATGGCTTTGCTAGAAAACTCAAGTCAATACATATATTCAATATTTAAAATTTTAGCTGCCATGAGTTTCTATCTATCTATCTATCTATCTATCTATCTATCTATCTATCTATCTATCTATCTATCTATCTATCTATCTATCTATCTATCTATCTATCTATCTATCTATCTATCTATGCATACATCCATGTATCTATTATTGTCATGCTGCTATTGCTTTAAATTGATACAAAGCTCTAGTCATGACATCACTGTTGTGGTTTGCTTTGATGTCAAGCTCAAGTCATGACATCACATTTAGAATGTTGAGATGCCTTATATGGCTTTGCTAGAAAACTCAAGTCAATACATATATTCAATATTTAAAATTTTAGCTGCCATGAGTTTCTATCTATCCATCTATCTATCTATCTATCTATCTATCTATCTATCTATCTATCTATCTATCTATCTATCTATCTATCTATCTATGCATACATCCATGTATCTATTATTGTCATGCTGCTATTGCTTTAAATTGATACAAAGCTCTAGTCATGACATCACTGTTGTGGTTTGCTTTGATGTCAAGCTCAAGTCATGACATCACATTTAGAATGTTAAGATGCCTTATATGGCTTTGCTAGAAAACTCAAGTCAATACATATATTCAATATTTAAAATTTTAGCTGCCATGAGTTTCTATCTATCTATCTATCTATCTATCTATCTATCTATCTATCTATCTATCTATCTATCTATCTATCTATCTATCTATCTATCTATGCATACATCCATGTATCTATTATTGTCATGCTGCTATTGCTTTAAATTGATACAAAGCTCTAGTCATGACATCACTGTTGTGGTTTGCTTTGATGTCAAGCTCAAGTCATGACATCACATTTAGAATGTTGAGATGCCTTATATGGCTTTGCTAGAAAACTCAAGTCAATACATATATTCAATATTAAAAATTTTAGCTGCCATGAGTTTCTATCTATCTATCTATCTATCTATCTATCTATCTATCTATCTATCTATCTATCTATCTATCTATCTATCTATCTATCTATCTATCTATCTATCTATGCATACATCCATGTATCTATTATTGTCATGCTGCTATTGCTTTAAATTGATACAAAGCTCTAGTCATGACATCACTGTTGTGGTTTGCTTTGATGTCAAGCTCAAGTCATGACATCACATTTAGAATGTTGAGATGCCTTATATGGCTTTGCTAGAAAACTCAAGTCAATACATATATTCAATATTAAAAATTTTAGCTGCCATGAGTTTCTATCTATCTATCTATCTATCTATCTATCTATCTATCTATCTATCTATCTATCTATCTATCTATCTATCTATCTATCTATCTATCTATCTATCTATCTATCTATCTATGCATACATCCCTGTATCTATTATTGTCATGCTGCTATTGCTTTAAATTGATACAAAGCTCTAGTCATGACATCACTGTTGTGGTTTGCTTTGATGTCAAGCTCAAGTCATGACATCACATTTAGAATGTTAAGATGCCTTATATGGCTTTGCTAGAAAACTCAAGTCAATACATATATTCAATATTTAAAATTTTAGCTGCCATGAGTTTCTATCTATCTATCTATCTATCTATCTATCTATCTATCTATCTATCTATCTATCTATCTATCTATCTATCTATCTATCTATCTATCTATCTATCTATCTATCTATCTATCTATGCATACATCCATGTATCTATTATTGTCATGCTGCTATTGCTTTAAATTGATACAAAGCTCTAGTCATGACATCACTGTTGTGGTTTGCTTTGATGTCAAGCTCAAGTCATGACATCACATTTAGAATGTTGAGATGCCTTATATGGCTTTGCTAGAAAACTCAAGTCAATACATATATTCAATATTAAAAATTTTAGCTGCCATGAGTTTCTATCTATCTATCTATCTATCTATCTATCTATCTATCTATCTATCTATCTATCTATCTATCTATCTATCTATGCATACATCCATGTATCTATTATTGTCATGCTGCTATTGCTTTAAATTGATACAAAGCTCTAGTCATGACATCACTGTTGTGGTTTGCTTTGATGTCAAGCTCAAGTCATGACATCACATTTAGAATGTTGAGATGCCTTATATGGCTTTGCTAGAAAACTCAAGTCAATACATATATTCAATATTAAAAATTTTAGCTGCCATGAGTTTCTATCTATCTATCTATCTATCTATCTATCTATCTATCTATCTATCTATCTATCTATCTATCTATCTATCTATCTATCTATCTATCTATCTATCTATCTATCTATCTATCTATGCATACATCCATGTATCTATTATTGTCATGCTGCTATTGCTTTAAATTGATACAAAGCTCTAGTCATGACATCACTGTTGTGGTTTGCTTTGATGTCAAGCTGATGTCATGACATCACATTTAGAATGTTAAGATGCCTTATATGGCTTTGCTAGAAAACTCAAGTCAATACATATATTCAATATTTAAAATTTTAGCTGCCATGAGTTTCTATCTATCTATCTATCTATCTATCTATCTATCTATCTATCTATCTATCTATCTATCTATCTATCTATCTATCTATCTATCTATCTATGCATACATCCATGTATCTATTATTGTCATGCTGCTATTGCTTTAAATTGATACAAAGCTCTAGTCATGACATCACTGTTGTGGTTTGCTTTGATGTCAAGCTCAAGTCATGACATCACATTTAGAATGTTGAGATGCCTTATATGGCTTTGCTAGAAAACTCAAGTCAATACATATATTCAATATTTAAAATTTTAGCTGCCATGAGTTTCTATCTATCTATCTATCTATCTATCTATCTATCTATCTATCTATCTATCTATCTATCTATCTATCTATCTATCTATCTATCTATCTATCTATCTATGCATACATCCATGTATCTATTATTGTCATGCTGCTATTGCTTTAAATTGATACAAAGCTCTAGTCATGACATCACTGTTGTGGTTTGCTTTGATGTCAAGCTCAAGTCATGACATCACATTTAGAATGTTAAGATGCCTTATATGGCTTTGCTAGAAAACTCAAGTCAATACATATATTCAATATTTAAAATTTTAGCTGCCATGAGTTTCTATCTATCTATCTATCTATCTATCTATCTATCTATCTATCTATCTATCTATCTATCTATCTATCTATCTATCTATCTATCTATCTATCTATCTATGCATACATCCATGTATCTATTATTGTCATGCTGCTATTGCTTTAAATTGATACAAAGCTCTAGTCATGACATCACTGTTGTGGTTTGCTTTGATGTCAAGCTCAAGTCATGACATCACATTTAGAATGTTGAGATGCCTTATATGGCTTTGCTAGAAAACTCAAGTCAATACATATATTCAATATTAAAAATTTTAGCTGCCATGAGTTTCTATCTATCTATCTATCTATCTATCTATCTATCTATCTATCTATCTATCTATCTATCTATCTATCTATCTATCTATCTATCTATCTATCTATCTATCTATCTATGCATACATCCATGTATCTATTATTGTCATGCTGCTATTGCTTTAAATTGATACAAAGCTCTAGTCATGACATCACTGTTGTGGTTTGCTTTGATGTCAAGCTCAAGTCATGACATCACATTTAGAATGTTAAGATGCCTTATATGGCTTTGCTAGAAAACTCAAGTCAATACATATATTCAATATTTAAAATTTTAGCTGCCATGAGTTTCTATCTATCTATCTATCTATCTATCTATCTATCTATCTATCTATCTATCTATCTATCTATCTATCTATCTATCTATCTATCTATCTATGCATACATCCATGTATCTATTATTGTCATGCTGCTATTGCTTTAAATTGATACAAAGCTCTAGTCATGACATCACTGTTGTGGTTTGCTTTGATGTCAAGCTCAAGTCATGACATCACATTTAGAATGTTGAGATGCCTTATATGGCTTTGCTAGAAAACTCAAGTCAATACATATATTCAATATTAAAAATTTTAGCTGCCATGAGTTTCTATCTATCTATCTATCTATCTATCTATCTATCTATCTATCTATCTATCTATCTATCTATCTATCTATCTATCTATCTATCTATCTATCTATCTATCTATCTATCTATGCATACATCCATGTATCTATTATTGTCATGCTGCTATTGCTTTAAATTGATACAAAGCTCTAGTCATGACATCACTGTTGTGGTTTGCTTTGATGTCAAGCTCAAGTCATGACATCACATTTAGAATGTTGAGATGCCTTATATGGCTTTGCTAGAAAACTCAAGTCAATACATATATTCAATATTAAAAATTTTAGCTGCCATGAGTTTCTATCTATCTATCTATCTATCTATCTATCTATCTATCTATCTATCTATCTATCTATCTATCTATCTATCTATCTATCTATCTATCTATCTATCTATGCATACATCCCTGTATCTATTATTGTCATGCTGCTATTGCTTTAAATTGATACAAAGCTCTAGTCATGACATCACTGTTGTGGTTTGCTTTGATGTCAAGCTCAAGTCATGACATCACATTTAGAATGTTAAGATGCCTTATATGGCTTTGCTAGAAAACTCAAGTCAATACATATATTCAATATTTAAAATTTTAGCTGCCATGAGTTTCTATCTATCTATCTATCTATCTATCTATCTATCTATCTATCTATCTATCTATCTATCTATCTATCTATCTATGCATACATCCATGTATCTATTATTGTCATGCTGCTATTGCTTTAAATTGATACAAAGCTCTAGTCATGACATCACTGTTGTGGTTTGCTTTGATGTCAAGCTCAAGTCATGACATCACATTTAGAATGTTAAGATGCCTTATATGGCTTTGCTAGAAAACTCAAGTCAATACATATATTCAATATTTAAAATTTTAGCTGCCATGAGTTTCTATCTATCTATCTATCTATCTATCTATCTATCTATCTATCTATCTATCTATCTATCTATCTATCTATCTATCTATCTATCTATCTATCTATCTATCTATCTATGCATACATCCATGTATCTATTATTGTCATGCTGCTATTGCTTTAAATTGATACAAAGCTCTAGTCATGACATCACTGTTGTGGTTTGCTTTGATGTCAAGCTCAAGTCATGACATCACATTTAGAATGTTGAGATGCCTTATATGGCTTTGCTAGAAAACTCAAGTCAATACATATATTCAATATTAAAAATTTTAGCTGCCTTGAGTTTCTATCTATCTATCTATCTATCTATCTATCTATCTATCTATCTATCTATCTATCTATCTATCTATCTATCTATCTATGCATACATCCATGTATCTATTATTGTCATGCTGCTATTGCTTTAAATTGATACAAAGCTCTAGTCATGACATCACTGTTGTGGTTTGCTTTGATGTCAAGCTCAAGTCATGACATCACATTTAGAATGTTAAGATGCCTTATATGGCTTTGCTAGAAAACTCAAGTCAATACATATATTCAATATTTAAAATTTTAGCTGCCATGAGTTTCTATCTATCTATCTATCTATCTATCTATCTATCTATCTATCTATCTATCTATCTATCTATCTATCTATCTATCTATGCATACATCCATGTATCTATTATTGTCATGCTGCTATTGCTTTAAATTGATACAAAGCTCTAGTCATGACATCACTGTTGTGGTTTGCTTTGATGTCAAGCTCAAGTCATGACATCACATTTAGAATGTTGAGATGCCTTATATGGCTTTGCTAGAAAACTCAAGTCAATACATATATTCAATATTAAAAATTTTAGCTGCCATGAGTTTCTATCTATCTATCTATCTATCTATCTATCTATCTATCTATCTATCTATCTATCTATCTATCTATCTATCTATCTATCTATCTATCTATCTATGCATACATCCATGTATCTATTATTGTCATGCTGCTATTGCTTTAAATTGATACAAAGCTCTAGTCATGACATCACTGTTGTGGTTTGCTTTGATGTCAAGCTCAAGTCATGACATCACATTTAGAATGTTGAGATGCCTTATATGGCTTTGCTAGAAAACTCAAGTCAATACATATATTCAATATTAAAAATTTTAGCTGCCATGAGTTTCTATCTATCTATCTATCTATCTATCTATCTATCTATCTATCTATCTATCTATCTATCTATCTATCTATCTATCTATCTATCTATCTATGCATACATCCCTGTATCTATTATTGTCATGCTGCTATTGCTTTAAATTGATACAAAGCTCTAGTCATGACATCACTGTTGTGGTTTGCTTTGATGTCAAGCTCAAGTCATGACATCACATTTAGAATGTTAAGATGCCTTATATGGCTTTGCTAGAAAACTCAAGTCAATACATATATTCAATATTTAAAATTTTAGCTGCCATGAGTTTCTATCTATCTATCTATCTATCTATCTATCTATCTATCTATCTATCTATCTATCTATCTATCTATCTATCTATCTATCTATGCATACATCCATGTATCTATTATTGTCATGCTGCTATTGCTTTAAATTGATACAAAGCTCTAGTCATGACATCACTGTTGTGGTTTGCTTTGATGTCAAGCTCAAGTCATGACATCACATTTAGAATGTTAAGATGCCTTATATGGCTTTGCTAGAAAACTCAAGTCAATACATATATTCAATATTTAAAATTTTAGCTGCCATGAGTTTCTATCTATCTATCTATCTATCTATCTATCTATCTATCTATCTATCTATCTATCTATCTATCTATCTATCTATCTATCTATGCATACATCCATGTATCTATTATTGTCATGCTGCTATTGCTTTAAATTGATACAAAGCTCTAGTCATGACATCACTGTTGTGGTTTGCTTTGATGTCAAGCTCAAGTCATGACATCACATTTAGAATGTTGAGATGCCTTATATGGCTTGCTAGAAAACTCAAGTCAATACATATATTCAATTAAAAATTTTAGCTGCCATGAGTTTCTATCTATCTATCTATCTATCTATCTATCTATCTATCTATCTATCTATCTATCTATCTATCTATCTATCTATCTATCTATCTATGCATACATCCATGTATCTATTATTGTCATGCTGCTATTGCTTTAAATTGATACAAAGCTCTAGTCATGACATCACTGTTGTGGTTTGCTTTGATGTCAAGCTCAAGTCATGACATCACATTTAGAATGTTGAGATGCCTTATATGGCTTTGCTAGAAAACTCAAGTCAATACATATATTCAATATTAAAATTTTAGCTGCCATGAGTTTTCTATCTATCTATCTATCTATCTATCTATCTATCTATCTATCTATCTATCTATCTATCTATCTATCTATCTATGCATACATCCATGTATCTATTATTGTCATGCTGCTATTGCTTTAAATTGATACAAAGCTCTAGTCATGACATCACTGTTGTGGTTTGCTTTGATGTCAAGCTCAAGTCATGACATCACATTTAGAATGTTGAGATGCCTTGTATGGCTTTGCTAGAAAACTCAAGTCAATACATATATTCAATATTAAAAATTTTAGCTGCCATGAGTTTCTATCTATCTATCTATCTATCTATCTATCTATCTATCTATCTATCTATCTATCTATCTATCTATCTATCTATCTATGCATACATCCATGTATCTATTATTGTCATGCTGCTATTGCTTTAAATTGATACAAAGCTCTAGTCATGACATCACTGTTGTGGTTTGCTTTGATGTCAAGCTCAAGTCATGACATCACATTTAGAATGTTGAGATGCCTTATATGGCTTTGCTAGAAAACTCAAGTCAATACATATATTCAATATTAAAAATTTTAGCTGCCATGAGTTTCTATCTATCTATCTATCTATCTATCTATCTATCTATCTATCTATCTATCTATCTATCTATCTATCTATCTATCTATCTATCTATCTATGCATACATCCATGTATCTATTATTGTCATGCTGCTATTGCTTTAAATTGATACAAAGCTCTAGTCATGACATCACTGTTGTGGTTTGCTTTGATGTCAAGCTCAAGTCATGGACATCACATTTAGAATGTTGAGATGCCTTATATGGCTTTGCTAGAAACTCAAGTCAATACATATATTCAATATTAAAAATTTTAGCTGCCATGAGTTTCTATCTATCTATCTATCTATCTATCTATCTATCTACTATCTATCTATCTATCTATCTATCTATCTATCTATCTATCTCTATCTATGCATACATCCATGTATCTATTATTGTCATGCTGCTATTGCTTTAAATTGATACAAAGCTCTAGTCATGACATCACTGTTGTGGTTTGCTTTGATGTCAAGCTCAAGTCATGACATCACATTTAGAATGTTGAGATGCCTTATATGGCTTTGCTAGAAAACTCAAGTCAATACATATATTCAATAAAGTCAATACATATATTCAATATTAAAAATTTTAGCTGCCATGAGTTTCTATCTATCTATCTATCTATCTATCTATCTATCTATCTATCTATCTATCTATCTATCTATCTATCTATCTATCTATCTATCTATCTATCTATCTATCTATCTATCTATCTATCTATGCATACATCCCTGTATCTATTATTGTCATGCTGCTATTGCTTTAAATTGATACAAAGCTCTAGTCATGACATCACTGTTGTGGTTTGCTTTGATGTCAAGCTCAAGTCATGACATCACATTTAGAATGTTAAGATGCCTTATATGGCTTTGCTAGAAAACTCAAGTCAATACATATATTCAATATTTAAAATTTTAGCTGCCATGAGTTTCTATCTATCTATCTATCTATCTATCTATCTATCTATCTATCTATCTATCTATCTATCTATCTATCTATCTATCTATCTATCTATCTATCTATCTATCTATGCATACATCCATGTATCTATTATTGTCATGCTGCTATTGCTTTAAATTGATACAAAGCTCTAGTCATGACATCACTGTTGTGGTTTGCTTTGATGTCAAGCTCAAGTCATGACATCACATTTAGAATGTTAAGATGCCTTATATGGCTTTGCTAGAAAACTCAAGTCAATACATATATTCAATATTTAAAATTTTAGCTGCCATGAGTTTCTATCTATCTATCTATCTATCTATCTATCTATCTATCTATCTATCTATCTATCTATCTATCTATCTATCTATCTATCTATCTATCTATGCATACATCCCTGTATCTATTATTGTCATGCTGCTATTGCTTTAAATTGATACAAAGCTCTAGTCATGACATCACTGTTGTGGTTTGCTTTGATGTCAAGCTCAAGTCATGACATCACATTTAGAATGTTAAGATGCCTTATATGGCTTTGCTAGAAAACTCAAGTCAATACATATATTCAATATTTAAAATTTTAGCTGCCATGAGTTTCTATCTATCTATCTATCTATCTATCTATCTATCTATCTATCTATCTATCTATCTATCTATCTATCTATCTATCTATCTATCTATCTATCTATGCATACATCCATGTATCTATTATTGTCATGCTGCTATTGCTTTAAATTGATACAAAGCTCTAGTCATGACATCACTGTTGTGGTTTGCTTTGATGTCAAGCTCAAGTCATGACATCACATTTAGAATGTTGAGATGCCTTATATGGCTTTGCTAGAAAACTCAAGTCAATACATATATTCAATATTAAAAATTTTAGCTGCCATGAGTTTCTATCTATCTATCTATCTATCTATCTATCTATCTATCTATCTATCTATCTATCTATCTATCTATCTATCTATCTATGCATACATACATGTATCTATTATTGTCATGCTGCTATTGCTTTAAATTGATACAAAGCTCTAGTCATGACATCACTGTTGTGGTTTGCTTTGATGTCAAGCTCAAGTCATGACATCACATTTAGAATGTTGAGATGCCTTATATGGCTTTGCTAGAAAACTCAAGTCAATACATATATTCAATATTAAAAATTTTAGCTGCCATGAGTTTCTATCTATCTATCTATCTATCTATCTATCTATCTATCTATCTATCTATCTATCTATCTATCTATCTATCTATCTATCTATCTATCTATCTATCTATCTATGCATACATCCCTGTATCTATTATTGTCATGCTGCTATTGCTTTAAATTGATACAAAGCTCTAGTCATGACATCACTGTTGTGGTTTGCTTTGATGTCAAGCTCAAGTCATGACATCACATTTAGAATGTTAAGATGCCTTATATGGCTTTGCTAGAAAACTCAAGTCAATACATATATTCAATATTTAAAATTTTAGCTGCCATGAGTTTCTATCTATCTATCTATCTATCTATCTATCTATCTATCTATCTATCTATCTATCTATCTATCTATCTATCTATCTATCTATCTATCTATCTATCTATGCATACATCCATGTATCTATTATTGTCATGCTGCTATTGCTTTAAATTGATACAAAGCTCTAGTCATGACATCACTGTTGTGGTTTGCTTTGATGTCAAGCTCAAGTCATGACATCACATTTAGAATGTTAAGATGCCTTATATGGCTTTGCTAGAAAACTCAAGTCAATACATATATTCAATATTTAAAATTTTAGCTGCCATGAGTTTCTATCTATCTATCTATCTATCTATCTATCTATCTATCTATCTATCTATCTATCTATCTATCTATCTATCTATCTATGCATACATCCATGTATCTATTATTGTCATGCTGCTATTGCTTTAAATTGATACAAAGCTCTAGTCATGACATCACTGTTGTGGTTTGCTTTGATGTCAAGCTCAAGTCATGACATCACATTTAGAATGTTGAGATGCCTTATATGGCTTTGCTAGAAAACTCAAGTCAATACATATATTCAATATTAAAAATTTTAGCTGCCATGAGTTTCTATCTATCTATCTATCTATCTATCTATCTATCTATCTATCTATCTATCTATCTATCTATCTATCTATCTATCTATCTATCTATGCATACATCCCTGTATCTATTATTGTCATGCTGCTATTGCTTTAAATTGATACAAAGCTCTAGTCATGACATCACTGTTGTGGTTTGCTTTGATGTCAAGCTCAAGTCATGACATCACATTTAGAATGTTGAGATGCCTTATATGGCTTTGCTAGAAAACTCAAGTCAATACATATATTCAATATTTAAAATTTTAGCTGCCATGAGTTTCTATCTATCTATCTATCTATCTATCTATCTATCTATCTATCTATCTATCTATCTATCTATCTATCTATCTATCTATCTATCTATCTATCTATGCATACATCCATGTATCTATTATTGTCATGCTGCTATTGCTTTAAATTGATACAAAGCTCTAGTCATGACATCACTGTTGTGGTTTGCTTTGATGTCAAGCTCAAGTCATGACATCACATTTAGAATGTTGAGATGCCTTGTATGGCTTTGCTAGAAAACTCAAGTCAATACATATATTCAATATTAAAAATTTTAGCTGCCATGAGTTTCTATCTATCTATCTATCTATCTATCTATCTATCTATCTATCTATCTATCTATCTATCTATCTATCTATCTATCTATCTATGCATACATCCATGTATCTATTATTGTCATGCTGCTATTGCTTTAAATTGATACAAAGCTCTAGTCATGACATCACTGTTGTGGTTTGCTTTGATGTCAAGCTCAAGTCATGACATCACATTTAGAATGTTGAGATGCCTTATATGGCTTTGCTAGAAAACTCAAGTCAATACATATATTCAATATTAAAAATTTTAGCTGCCATGAGTTTCTATCTATCTATCTATCTATCTATCTATCTATCTATCTATCTATCTATCTATCTATCTATCTATCTATCTATCTATCTATCTATGCATACATCCCTGTATCTATTATTGTCATGCTGCTATTGCTTTAAATTGATACAAAGCTCTAGTCATGACATCACTGTTGTGGTTTGCTTTGATGTCAAGCTCAAGTCATGACATCACATTTAGAATGTTAAGATGCCTTATATGGCTTTGCTAGAAAACTCAAGTCAATACATATATTCAATATTTAAAATTTTAGCTGCCATGAGTTTCTATCTATCTATCTATCTATCTATCTATCTATCTATCTATCTATCTATCTATCTATCTATCTATCTATCTATCTATCTATCTATGCATACATCCATGTATCTATTATTGTCATGCTGCTATTGCTTTAAATTGATACAAAGCTCTAGTCATGACATCACTGTTGTGGTTTGCTTTGATGTCAAGCTCAAGTCATGACATCACATTTAGAATGTTGAGATGCCTTATATGGCTTTGCTAGAAAACTCAAGTCAATACATATATTCAATATTAAAAATTTTAGCTGCCATGAGTTTCTATCTATCTATCTATCTATCTATCTATCTATCTATCTATCTATCTATCTATCTATCTATCTATCTATCTATCTATCTATCTATCTATGCATACATCCATGTATCTATTATTGTCATGCTGCTATTGCTTTAAATTGATACAAAGCTCTAGTCATGACATCACTGTTGTGGTTTGCTTTGATGTCAAGCTCAAGTCATGACATCACATTTAGAATGTTGAGATGCCTTATATGGCTTTGCTAGAAAACTCAAGTCAATACATATATTCAATATTAAAAATTTTAGCTGCCATGAGTTTCTATCTATCTATCTATCTATCTATCTATCTATCTATCTATCTATCTATCTATCTATCTATCTATCTATCTATCTATCTATCTATCTATCTATCTATCTATGCATACATCCCTGTATCTATTATTGTCATGCTGCTATTGCTTTAAATTGATACAAAGCTCTAGTCATGACATCACTGTTGTGGTTTGCTTTGATGTCAAGCTCAAGTCATGACATCACATTTAGAATGTTAAGATGCCTTATATGGCTTTGCTAGAAAACTCAAGTCAATACATATATTCAATATTAAAAATTTTAGCTGCCATGAGTTTCTATCTATCTATCTATCTATCTATCTATCTATCTATCTATCTATCTATCTATCTATCTATCTATCTATCTATCTATCTATCTATCTATCTATCTATCTATCTATGCATACATCCATGTATCTATTATTGTCATGCTGCTATTGCTTTAAATTGATACAAAGCTCTAGTCATGACATCACTGTTGTGGTTTGCTTTGATGTCAAGCTCAAGTCATGACATCACATTTAGAATGTTGAGATGCCTTATATGGCTTTGCTAGAAAACTCAAGTCAATACATATATTCAATATTAAAAATTTTAGCTGCCATGAGTTTCTATCTATCTATCTATCTATCTATCTATCTATCTATCTATCTATCTATCTATCTATCTATCTATCTATCTATCTATCTATGCATACATCCATGTATCTATTATTGTCATGCTGCTATTGCTTTAAATTGATACAAAGCTCTAGTCATGACATCACTGTTGTGGTTTGCTTTGATGTCAAGCTCAAGTCATGACATCACATTTAGAATGTTGAGATGCCTTATATGGCTTTGCTAGAAAACTCAAGTCAATACATATATTCAATATTAAAAATTTTAGCTGCCATGAGTTTCTATCTATCTATCTATCTATCTATCTATCTATCTATCTATCTATCTATCTATCTATCTATCTATCTATCTATCTATCTATCTATGCATACATCCATGTATCTATTATTGTCATGCTGCTATTGCTTTAAATTGATACAAAGCTCTAGTCATGACATCACTGTTGTGGTTTGCTTTGATGTCAAGCTCAAGTCATGACATCACATTTAGAATGTTGAGATGCCTTATATGGCTTTGCTAGAAAACTCAAGTCAATACATATATTCAATATTAAAAATTTTAGCTGCCATGAGTTTCTATCTATCTATCTATCTATCTATCTATCTATCTATCTATCTATCTATCTATCTATCTATCTATCTATCTATCTATCTATCTATCTATGCATACATCCATGTATCTATTATTGTCATGCTGCTATTGCTTTAAATTGATACAAAGCTCTAGTCATGACATCACTGTTGTGGTTTGCTTTGATGTCAAGCTCAAGTCATGACATCACATTTAGAATGTTGAGATGCCTTGTATGGCTTTGCTAGAAAACTCAAGTCAATACATATATTCAATATTTAAAATTTTAGCTGCCATGAGTTTCTATCTATCTATCTATCTATCTATCTATCTATCTATCTATCTATCTATCTATCTATCTATCTATCTATCTATGCATACATCCATGTATCTATTATTGTCATGCTGCTATTGCTTTAAATTGATACAAAGCTCTAGTCATGACATCACTGTTGTGGTTTGCTTTGATGTCAAGCTCAAGTCATGACATCACATTTAGAATGTTGAGATGCCTTGTATGGCTTTGCTAGAAAACTCAAGTCAATACATATATTCAATATTAAAAATTTTAGCTGCCATGAGTTTCTATCTATCTATCTATCTATCTATCTATCTATCTATCTATCTATCTATCTATCTATCTATGCATACATCCATGTATCTATTATTGTCATGCTGCTATTGCTTTAAATTGATACAAAGCTCTAGTCATGACATCACTGTTGTGGTTTGCTTTGATGTCAAGCTCAAGTCATGACATCACATTTAGAATGTTGAGATGCCTTATATGGCTTTGCTAGAAAACTCAAGTCAATACATATATTCAATATTAAAAATTTTAGCTGCCATGAGTTTCTATCTATCTATCTATCTATCTATCTATCTATCTATCTATCTATCTATCTATCTATCTATCTATGCATACATCCCTGTATCTATTATTGTCATGCTGCTATTGCTTTAAATTGATACAAAGCTCTAGTCATGACATCACTGTTGTGGTTTGCTTTGATGTCAAGCTCAAGTCATGACATCACATTTAGAATGTTAAGATGCCTTATATGGCTTTGCTAGAAAACTCAAGTCAATACATATATTCAATATTTAAAATTTTAGCTGCCATGAGTTTCTATCTATCTATCTATCTATCTATCTATCTATCTATCTATCTATCTATCTATCTATCTATCTATCTATCTATCTATCTATCTATCTATCTATCTATCTATCTATGCATACATCCATGTATCTATTATTGTCATGCTGCTATTGCTTTAAATTGATACAAAGCTCTAGTCATGACATCACTGTTGTGGTTTGCTTTGATGTCAAGCTCAAGTCATGACATCACATTTAGAATGTTGAGATGCCTTATATGGCTTTGCTAGAAAACTCAAGTCAATACATATATTCAATATTAAAAATTTTAGCTGCCATGAGTTTCTATCTATCTATCTATCTATCTATCTATCTATCTATCTATCTATCTATCTATCTATCTATCTATCTATCTATCTATCTATGCATACATCCATGTATCTATTATTCTCATGCTGCTATTGCTTTAAATTGATACAAAGCTCTAGTCATGACATCACTGTTGTGGTTTGCTTTGATGTCAAGCTCAAGTCATGACATCACATTTAGAATGTTGAGATGCCTTATATGGCTTTGCTAGAAAACTCAAGTCAATACATATATTCAATATTAAAAATTTTAGCTGCCATGAGTTTCTATCTATCTATCTATCTATCTATCTATCTATCTATCTATCTATCTATCTATCTATCTATCTATCTATCTATCTATCTATCTATCTATGCATACATCCATGTATCTATTATTGTCATGCTGCTATTGCTTTAAATTGATACAAAGCTCTAGTCATGACATCACTGTTGTGGTTTGCTTTGATGTCAAGCTCAAGTCATGACATCACATTTAGAATGTTGAGATGCCTTATATGGCTTTGCTAGAAAACTCAAGTCAATACATATATTCAATATTAAAAATTTTAGCTGCCATGAGTTTCTATCTATCTATCTATCTATCTATCTATCTATCTATCTATCTATCTATCTATCTATCTATCTATCTATCTATCTATCTATCTATCTATCTATCTATCTATGCATACATCCATGTATCTATTATTGTCATGCTGCTATTGCTTTAAATTGATACAAAGCTCTAGTCATGACATCACTGTTGTGGTTTGCTTTGATGTCAAGCTCAAGTCATGACATCACATTTAGAATGTTGAGATGCCTTATATGGCTTTGCTAGAAAACTCAAGTCAATACATATATTCAATATTAAAAATTTTAGCTGCCATGAGTTTCTATCTATCTATCTATCTATCTATCTATCTATCTATCTATCTATCTATCTATCTATCTATCTATGCATACATCCATGTATCTATTATTGTCATGCTGCTATTGCTTTAAATTGATACAAAGCTCTAGTCATGACATCACTGTTGTGGTTTGCTTTGATGTCAAGCTCAAGTCATGACATCACATTTAGAATGTTGAGATGCCTTATATGGCTTTGCTAGAAAACTCAAGTCAATACATATATTCAATATTAAAAATTTTAGCTGCCATGAGTTTCTATCTATCTATCTATCTATCTATCTATCTATCTATCTATCTATCTATCTATCTATCTATCTATCTATCTATCTATCTATCTATCTATCTATCTATCTATGCATACATCCCTGTATCTATTATTGTCATGCTGCTATTGCTTTAAATTGATACAAAGCTCTAGTCATGACATCACTGTTGTGGTTTGCTTTGATGTCAAGCTCAAGTCATGACATCACATTTAGAATGTTAAGATGCCTTATATGGCTTTGCTAGAAAACTCAAGTCAATACATATATTCAATATTTAAAATTTTAGCTGCCATGAGTTTCTATCTATCTATCTATCTATCTATCTATCTATCTATCTATCTATCTATCTATCTATCTATCTATCTATCTATCTATCTATGCATACATCCATGTATCTATTATTGTCATGCTGCTATTGCTTTAAATTGATACAAAGCTCTAGTCATGACATCACTGTTGTGGTTTGCTTTGATGTCAAGCTCAAGTCATGACATCACATTTAGAATGTTGAGATGCCTTATATGGCTTTGCTAGAAAACTCAAGTCAATACATATATTCAATATTAAAAATTTTAGCTGCCATGAGTTTCTATCTATCTATCTATCTATCTATCTATCTATCTATCTATCTATCTATCTATCTATCTATCTATCTATCTATCTATCTATCTATGCATACATCCATGTATCTATTATTGTCATGCTGCTATTGCTTTAAATTGATACAAAGCTCTAGTCATGACATCACTGTTGTGGTTTGCTTTGATGTCAAGCTCAAGTCATGACATCACATTTAGAATGTTGAGATGCCTTATATGGCTTTGCTAGAAAACTCAAGTCAATACATATATTCAATATTAAAAATTTTAGCTGCCATGAGTTTCTATCTATCTATCTATCTATCTATCTATCTATCTATCTATCTATCTATCTATCTATCTATCTATCTATCTATCTATCTATCTATCTATCTATCTATGCATACATCCATGTATCTATTATTGTCATGCTGCTATTGCTTTAAATTGATACAAAGCTCTAGTCATGACATCACTGTTGTGGTTTGCTTTGATGTCAAGCTCAAGTCATGACATCACATTTAGAATGTTGAGATGCCTTATATGGCTTTGCTAGAAAACTCAAGTCAATACATATATTCAATATTAAAAATTTTAGCTGCCATGAGTTTCTATCTATCTATCTATCTATCTATCTATCTATCTATCTATCTATCTATCTATCTATCTATCTATCTATCTATCTATCTATCTATCTATGCATACATCCATGTATCTATTATTGTCATGCTGCTATTGCTTTAAATTGATACAAAGCTCTAGTCATGACATCACTGTTGTGGTTTGCTTTGATGTCAAGCTGATGTCATGACATCACATTTAGAATGTTAAGATGCCTTATATGGCTTTGCTAGAAAACTCAAGTCAATACATATATTCAATATTTAAAATTTTAGCTGCCATGAGTTTCTATCTATCTATCTATCTATCTATCTATCTATCTATCTATCTATCTATCTATCTATCTATCTATCTATCTATCTATGCATACATCCATGTATCTATTATTGTCATGCTGCTATTGCTTTAAATTGATACAAAGCTCTAGTCATGACATCACTGTTGTGGTTTGCTTTGATGTCAAGCTCAAGTCATGACATCACATTTAGAATGTTGAGATGCCTTATATGGCTTTGCTAGAAAACTCAAGTCAATACATATATTCAATATTTAAAATTTTAGCTGCCATGAGTTTCTATCTATCTATCTATCTATCTATCTATCTATCTATCTATCTATCTATCTATCTATCTATCTATCTATCTATCTATCTATGCATACATCCATGTATCTATTATTGTCATGCTGCTATTGCTTTAAATTGATACAAAGCTCTAGTCATGACATCACTGTTGTGGTTTGCTTTGATGTCAAGCTCAAGTCATGACATCACATTTAGAATGTTAAGATGCCTTATATGGCTTTGCTAGAAAACTCAAGTCAATACATATATTCAATATTTAAAATTTTAGCTGCCATGAGTTTCTATCTATCTATCTATCTATCTATCTATCTATCTATCTATCTATCTATCTATCTATCTATCTATCTATCTATCTATCTATCTATCTATCTATCTATCTATGCATACATCCATGTATCTATTATTGTCATGCTGCTATTGCTTTAAATTGATACAAAGCTCTAGTCATGACATCACTGTTGTGGTTTGCTTTGATGTCAAGCTCAAGTCATGACATCACATTTAGAATGTTGAGATGCCTTATATGGCTTTGCTAGAAAACTCAAGTCAATACATATATTCAATATTAAAAATTTTAGCTGCCATGAGTTTCTATCTATCTATCTATCTATCTATCTATCTATCTATCTATCTATCTATCTATCTATCTATCTATCTATCTATCTATCTATCTATCTATCTATGCATACATCCATGTATCTATTATTGTCATGCTGCTATTGCTTTAAATTGATACAAAGCTCTAGTCATGACATCACTGTTGTGGTTTGCTTTGATGTCAAGCTCAAGTCATGACATCACATTTAGAATGTTGAGATGCCTTATATGGCTTTGCTAGAAAACTCAAGTCAATACATATATTCAATATTAAAAATTTTAGCTGCCATGAGTTTCTATCTATCTATCTATCTATCTATCTATCTATCTATCTATCTATCTATCTATCTATCTATCTATCTATCTATCTATCTATGCATACATCCCTGTATCTATTATTGTCATGCTGCTATTGCTTTAAATTGATACAAAGCTCTAGTCATGACATCACTGTTGTGGTTTGCTTTGATGTCAAGCTCAAGTCATGACATCACATTTAGAATGTTAAGATGCCTTATATGGCTTTGCTAGAAAACTCAAGTCAATACATATATTCAATATTTAAAATTTTAGCTGCCATGAGTTTCTATCTATCTATCTATCTATCTATCTATCTATCTATCTATCTATCTATCTATCTATCTATCTATCTATCTATCTATCTATCTATCTATCTATCTATCTATGCATACATCCATGTATCTATTATTGTCATGCTGCTATTGCTTTAAATTGATACAAAGCTCTAGTCATGACATCACTGTTGTGGTTTGCTTTGATGTCAAGCTCAAGTCATGACATCACATTTAGAATGTTGAGATGCCTTATATGGCTTTGCTAGAAAACTCAAGTCAATACATATATTCAATATTAAAAATTTTAGCTGCCATGAGTTTCTATCTATCTATCTATCTATCTATCTATCTATCTATCTATCTATCTATCTATCTATCTATCTATCTATCTATCTATCTATCTATCTATCTATCTATGCATACATCCATGTATCTATTATTGTCATGCTGCTATTGCTTTAAATTGATACAAAGCTCTAGTCATGACATCACTGTTGTGGTTTGCTTTGATGTCAAGCTCAAGTCATGACATCACATTTAGAATGTTGAGATGCCTTATATGGCTTTGCTAGAAAACTCAAGTCAATACATATATTCAATATTAAACATTTTAGCTGCCATGAGTTTCTATCTATCTATCTATCTATCTATCTATCTATCTATCTATCTATCTATCTATCTATCTATCTATCTATCTATCTATCTATCTATGCATACATCCATGTATCTATTATTGTCATGCTGCTATTGCTTTAAATTGATACAAAGCTCTAGTCATGACATCACTGTTGTGGTTTGCTTTGATGTCAAGCTCAAGTCATGACATCACATTTAGAATGTTGAGATGCCTTATATGGCTTTGCTAGAAAACTCAAGTCAATACATATATTCAATATTAAAAATTTTAGCTGCCATGAGTTTCTATCTATCTATCTATCTATCTATCTATCTATCTATCTATCTATCTATCTATCTATCTATCTATCTATCTATCTATCTATCTATCTATCTATGCATACATCCATGTATCTATTATTGTCATGCTGCTATTGCTTTAAATTGATACAAAGCTCTAGTCATGACATCACTGTTGTGGTTTGCTTTGATGTCAAGCTCAAGTCATGACATCACATTTAGAATGTTGAGATGCCTTATATGGCTTTGCTAGAAAACTCAAGTCAATACATATATTCAATATTAAAAATTTTAGCTGCCATGAGTTTCTATCTATCTATCTATCTATCTATCTATCTATCTATCTATCTATCTATCTATCTATCTATCTATCTATCTATCTATCTATCTATCTATCTATGCATACATCCATGTATCTATTATTGTCATGCTGCTATTGCTTTAAATTGATACAAAGCTCTAGTCATGACATCACTGTTGTGGTTTGCTTTGATGTCAAGCTCAAGTCATGACATCACATTTAGAATGTTGAGATGCCTTATATGGCTTTGCTAGAAAACTCAAGTCAATACATATATTCAATATTAAAAATTTTAGCTGCCATGAGTTTCTATCTATCTATCTATCTATCTATCTATCTATCTATCTATCTATCTATCTATCTATCTATCTATCTATCTATCTATCTATCTATCTATCTATCTATCTATGCATACATCCCTGTATCTATTATTGTCATGCTGCTATTGCTTTAAATTGATACAAAGCTCTAGTCATGACATCACTGTTGTGGTTTGCTTTGATGTCAAGCTCAAGTCATGACATCACATTTAGAATGTTAAGATGCCTTATATGGCTTTGCTAGAAAACTCAAGTCAATACATATATTCAATATTTAAAATTTTAGCTGCCATGAGTTTCTATCTATCTATCTATCTATCTATCTATCTATCTATCTATCTATCTATCTATCTATCTATCTATCTATCTATCTATCTATCTATCTATCTATGCATACATCCATGTATCTATTATTGTCATGCTGCTATTGCTTTAAATTGATACAAAGCTCTAGTCATGACATCACTGTTGTGGTTTGCTTTGATGTCAAGCTCAAGTCATGACATCACATTTAGAATGTTGAGATGCCTTATATGGCTTTGCTAGAAAACTCAAGTCAATACATATATTCAATATTAAAAATTTTAGCTGCCATGAGTTTCTATCTATCTATCTATCTATCTATCTATCTATCTATCTATCTATCTATCTATCTATCTATCTATCTATGCATACATCCATGTATCTATTATTGTCATGCTGCTATTGCTTTAAATTGATACAAAGCTCTAGTCATGACATCACTGTTGTGGTTTGCTTTGATGTCAAGCTGATGTCATGACATCACATTTAGAATGTTAAGATGCCTTATATGGCTTTGCTAGAAAACTCAAGTCAATACATATATTCAATATTAAAAATTTTAGCTGCCATGAGTTTCTATCTATCTATCTATCTATCTATCTATCTATCTATCTATCTATCTATCTATCTATCTATCTATCTATCTATGCATACATCCATGTATCTATTATTGTCATGCTGCTATTGCTTTAAATTGATACAAAGCTCTAGTCATGACATCACATTTGTGGTTTGCTTTTGATGTCAAGCTCAAGTCATGACATCACATTTAGAATGTTGAGATGCCTTATATGGCTTTGCTAGAAAACTCAAGTCAATACATATATTCAATATTTAAAATTTTAGCTGCCATGAGTTTCTATCTATCTATCTATCTATCTATCTATCTATCTATCTATCTATCTATCTATCTATCTATCTATCTATCTATCTATCTATCTATCTATCTATGCATACATCCATGTATCTATTATTGTCATGCTGCTATTGCTTTAAATTGATACAAAGCTCTAGTCATGACATCACTGTTGTGGTTTGCTTTGATGTCAAGCTCAAGTCATGACATCACATTTAGAATGTTGAGATGCCTTATATGGCTTTGCTAGAAAACTCAAGTCAATACATATATTCAATATTAAAAATTTTAGCTTCCATGAGTTTCTATCTATCTATCTATCTATCTATCTATCTATCTATCTATCTATCTATCTATCTATCTATCTATCTATCTATCTATCTATCTATGCATACATCCATGTATCTATTATTGTCATGCTGCTATTGCTTTAAATTGATACAAAGCTCTAGTCATGACATCACTGTTGTGGTTTGCTTTGATGTCAAGCTCAAGTCATGACATCACATTTAGAATGTTGAGATGCCTTATATGGCTTTGCTAGAAAACTCAAGTCAATACATATATTCAATATTAAAATTTTTAGCTGCCATGAGTTTCTATCTATCTATCTATCTATCTATCTATCTATCTATCTATCTATCTATCTATCTATCTATCTATCTATCTATCTATGCATACATCCATGTATCTATTATTGTCATGCTGCTATTGCTTTAAATTGATACAAAGCTCTAGTCATGACATCACTGTTGTGGTTTGCTTTGATGTCAAGCTCAAGTCATGACATCACATTTAGAATGTTGAGATGCCTTATATGGCTTTGCTAGAAAACTCAAGTCAATACATATATTCAATATTTAAAATTTTAGCTGCCATGAGTTTCTATCTATCTATCTATCTATCTATCTATCTATCTATCTATCTATCTATCTATCTATCTATCTATCTATCTATCTATCTATCTATCTATGCATACATCCATGTATCTATTATTGTCATGCTGCTATTGCTTTAAATTGATACAAAGCTCTAGTCATGACATCACTGTTGTGGTTTGCTTTGATGTCAAGCTCAAGTCATGACATCACATTTAGAATGTTGAGATGCCTTATATGGCTTTGCTAGAAAACTCAAGTCAATACATATATTCAATATTAAAAATTTTAGCTGCCATGAGTTTCTATCTATCTATCTATCTATCTATCTATCTATCTATCTATCTATCTATCTATCTATCTATCTATCTATCTATCTATCTATCTATGCATACATCCATGTATCTATTATTGTCATGCTGCTATTGCTTTAAATTGATACAAAGCTCTAGTCATGACATCACTGTTGTGGTTTGCTTTGATGTCAAGCTCAAGTCATGACATCACATTTAGAATGTTGAGATGCCTTATATGGCTTTGCTAGAAAACTCAAGTCAATACATATATTCAATATTAAAAATTTTAGCTGCCATGAGTTTCTATCTATCTATCTATCTATCTATCTATCTATCTATCTATCTATCTATCTATCTATCTATCTATCTATCTATCTATCTATCTATCTATCTATGCATACATCCATGTATCTATTATTGTCATGCTGCTATTGCTTTAAATTGATACAAAGCTCTAGTCATGACATCACTGTTGTGGTTTGCTTTGATGTCAAGCTCAAGTCATGACATCACATTTAGAATGTTGAGATGCCTTATATGGCTTTGCTAGAAAACTCAAGTCAATACATATATTCAATATTAAAAATTTTAGCTGCCATGAGTTTCTATCTATCTATCTATCTATCTATCTATCTATCTATCTATCTATCTATCTATCTATCTATCTATCTATCTATCTATCTATGCATACATCCATGTATCTATTATTGTCATGCTGCTATTGCTTTAAATTGATACAAAGCTCTAGTCATGACATCACTGTTGTGGTTTGCTTTGATGTCAAGCTCAAGTCATGACATCACATTTAGAATGTTGAGATGCCTTATATGGCTTTGCTAGAAAACTCAAGTCAATACATATATTCAATATTAAAAATTTTAGCTGCCATGAGTTTCTATCTATCTATCTATCTATCTATCTATCTATCTATCTATCTATCTATCTATCTATCTATCTATCTATCTATCTATCTATCTATGCATACATCCATGTATCTATTATTGTCATGCTGCTATTGCTTT